>NC_051848.1:101353613-101364866 GCF_002237135.1 Teleopsis dalmanni
AATCAAGTGCGTAATTGGGAGGTACATTTTAATGGTGAAACAAGTCCATTACCATTTTTGGAAAATTTGGAAACACTCTCCGAAACTTATAACATTCCCCGAGACATTCTGCCAAGACTTATGCCAGAAATACTGAAAGGAAAAGCCCTAATGTGGTTCCGGAATAACAATCGGAAGTGGACACACTGGTCAAGTTTTGTTCAGGATGTTCGAGAGTTTTTCTTGCCTTCTAATTATTTAGAGCAATTAGAAGACACAATTCGGAACAAATACCAGAAGAAGACGGAGTCATTCCAAGACTATGCCCTAGCACTACAAGAGTTGATGCGATATGCTGAGTTAACAGAAAGACAACAGTTAAGTCGGATTTACCGGAATAGTAGACCAGAGTATCAGCTCCAGATCAAACCGCGTGAATTTAGCTCCTTGGGAGAATTAAGCAAACTAGCAGAAGAATTCGAACGTCTTACACAACTAAGTAGTAGAGAACGCCAATGCACTCTTGATTGGTCACCACCGATTGCCATTAATAGAACACAGAGCGAAAAGGTGGACGTGCGTAATGCTTGTCGTAGATGTGGGGAAAGAAATCATTTTGCACGAGAATGCACAAAGCCTAGGAGACTTTTTTGCTGGAGTTGTGGTACTATAGGCCGTCGAACGATCGAGTGCTGCAGGGAAAATCCAACATACAGAAATCATCAGAGGCCATCGGGAAACGCTTTGGGGGTTGTCACGCCAGGCGGAACGACAACCACCCAAACATTTTATCCGTCAAATTAGAATCCAGTCAACCAAAACTGATGCAAGAAAGTATAGTCCAAAATCAAAGCATTAAATCGAATCATCACATCCAACTGAGGAGTAACCAGCAACCGATTCCACCAGACGCAAAACAAGCAACAGCAATTAGTAGGCCAATAACAAATATACTACCAACGCTAAATATGCCACACCAAAGTAATTCACAATCACACTTAGTACCATTACAGGAAAAACCACACAAGGAGGCAGTTCATAAATGCATCGTAACTCCTCCACAGAGTTCAACGTCTCATAGGGAAAGTCCAGAAGTAGGTTATCAACAAGCATATGCACAACAGTCACTAGTTAACTACAATCAGAATACGCAACCACGAGAGCAAAAGCATCAAATCGAAGAGCATGACTTATCATCACGTCCAGCACTGCCACAACGTTTAATGATAGTACCGGAGTCATCACATGTCAATCATCCAGTACTACCAACTTCTACAAGTTCAGAATCATCATCGCAAAAGCCACAGGGGCATTCACAAGGTAATTTTAAATCATCATCGCAAACACCACAGGGGCATTCACAAGGTAATTTTAAATCATCATCGCAAAAGCCGCAGGGGCATTCACAAGGTAATTTTAAATCATCATCGCAAACGCCACAGGGGCATTCACAAGGTAATTTTAAATCATCATCGCAAACGCCACAGGGGCATTCACAAGGTAATTTTAAATCATCATCGCAAACGTCACAGAGTCATTCGCAAGGTAATTTCAAATCATCGTTACAACCAAAAGAACTTGAGCCACAGCCGCCATCTTCGGTTAATCAGCCACAGTCACCACGAGAAGCACCACCAAGAGATAATCACCAATCTGGTCAACCATCATCTTCGTCATCAACTACATCGCTAATTCTACTATAATACAGCCAGTATCGGATAATCGTCATGTACAACTTACGAATTCATTAGGTCCATTAGTTATCAATGTTTCAGATAGTAAACTTAACACGGAACTACCAAGCCAAGGAACTCAAGCAAAGAATAAAGTCAAGCATGACAGTCAACAAGAAACATGGTCACCACAAGAGGAATTGAACGTCAGTCAACCAAGCACAAAAGGAAACAAACCAGAGATTTTCGTACAACGTCTAGGTACATTTAAACGAAAGGATGACCATCATCATGTCAGCAACCAAGATGAGTATTACAAAATTTTCAAGTGTCCAAAGATTAGAAAGAGAAATCGAGCCTCGTTCTAAAAGGAATATTAGTAACACAAGTATTAGCATGTATCATATAGAAAATAAGGGATAAATGGAAAATCAGAAATATCAAGTGCAAATTAGCCGAAGAGGGGTCATCAACGTGTCATTAAAATAAAGTTTTAGTTTAATTTCTGTTCTGAAGAAGGAGGGAAATGTAACGACACAAATTTACAAAGTAAATTTCTGTGCTACATAAAACAAGAAGCAGAGAAAAACACAGTCTGTGTGTTAAATAACCGCCACCACTACACATAATATATCTAACAACTCACATGAAAATAACTGAAGGCGACTTAACTGGAAAATATAAAATTGAATTAAAATATTTGTTTGAAATATCATGGACATTACCTGTGATCCTCGATGCCAATGTGCCGCGGGCATCGCTACATGCAATGTACAAATTCTAAAAAAAATATACGAAAAGAAATTAATTTTTGGTTAAAACTTTTATGAATGGAACACTTATAAACGCAACAACAATGAACAATTATTGGCGAAACATGTTTAAATTTTAAACAAATATCTATTTTTTACAATTATATATAAATAAAACAAAACACAAAACAATTTAACACTCGTGGTTGTTCAATTTTAGTTTATCTGCGTAAACAAAAAAAACACAAAACAGTTTAACATTTTTGGTTGTCCAATTTTATTTTTATAAACAAAACACAACAAAACAAAACTAAGCACGCCAACATCAATTTTATTTCTTTTAATATTTCTTTTCTGTTCACATTTAGATAATATTAAATTCACAGAATATATATGCATATTTAATACCTTGTTTTGTAGTATTAAAACACTTTATTTTTAATATAATAATATTTAATATAATATAAACTAAAAAGGAATAACACACGAAATAAATAAACACGGCGCGTAGTAATAGTACTAAAAAAAATCACGGCGAAGCAGAAGAAGTGAGAAAACAGTAGAACACAAAGTTCAACTTCACGGCGAAGTCAAGTACAGCAAAGAATACCGGTACGCTACACCAAAAAGCTTCGGTATGCTCAATATAAAAGGAGGCACATTTTATATAATCGGGGACTTGGTTTGCGACAAGTGAAAGAGCAAGTACTCTGGCTCATTGGGCCTTCTGGTAAATTTTACCAAACTTGAAATTTTACTTTTCCTGAAACAAGTACACTGGCCTATTGGTCATCTGGCACATTGTGCCACAAATCTGGTTCTTTGAGTCAAACATAGTGTAAAATTCCTTTCCTGTCTTATATGTATATTTTTTTAACCTGGCTTATTCGGTCAAATAGTTTTTTACAGCACGGAGGAAACGTTTTGTTTATTTTTTTTAACAACAGAAGAGGGGCTTAAGAATTCACACGGGTTTTGCTAAGATTCTTTTAACAAGGAATATATGGAGAAGTGGGAAATTTTGGCATCAACATAATTTTTTTTATTTATTACTAGAAATGTTTCCAATGAATTTTAATTAAACTTTGTTAATCATAAGTTTATGAAATAATAAAGTTATATATATATAATTTATACATATAAATCACGTTCTGTTTTCTTCTAAAACCAACGTCTCGGCAAAATTATAAATATATTGTCACGACTCTGGACGACGGCTGAGGATACCCCAGCAAAAACTAAAAATTTTTGAACGTCACCAAAAGTGTCGTTACAATTGTTTTTTTTTTTTTTTTTTTTTTTTTTTTTTTTTTTTTTTTTTTTTTTTTTTTTTTTTTTTTTTTATATATATTTTATTTTATTTTCAATAACCTTTGTTCATAATTAAACGTGTTTTCTGTGTAGAGTTACGACACAAATTTACAAAGTAAATTTCTGTGCTACATAAAACAAGAAGCAGAGAAAAACACAGTCTGTGTGTTAAATAACCGCCACCACTACACATAATATATCTAACAACTCACATGAAAATCACTGAAGGCGACTTAACTGGAAAATATAAAATTGAATTAAAATATTTATTTGAAATATCATGGACATTACCTGTGATCCTCGATGCCAATGTGCCGCGGGCATCGCTACATGCAATGTGCAAATTCTAAAAAAATATACGAAAAGAAATTAATTTTTGGTTAAAACTTTTATGAATGGAACACTTATAAACGCAACAACAATGAACAATTATTGGCGAAACATGTTTAAATTTTAAACAAATATCTATTTTTTACAATTATATATAAATAAAACAAAACACAAAACAATTTAACACTCGTGGTTGTTCAATTTTAGTTTATCTGCGTAAACAAAAAAAACACAAAACAGTTTAACATTTTTGGTTGTCCAATTTTAGTTTTATAAACAAAACACAACAAAACAAAACTAAGCACGCCAACATCAATTTTATTTCTTTTAATATTTCTTTTCTGTTCACATTTAGATAATATTAAATTCACAGAATATATATGCATATTTAATACCTTGTTTTGTAGTATTAAAACACTTTATTTTTAATATAATAATATTTAATATAATATAAACTAAAAAGGAATAACACACGAAATAAATAAACACGGCGCGTAGTAATAGTACTAAAAAAAATCACGGCGAAGCAGAAGAAGTGAGAAAACAGTAGAACACAAAGTTCAACTTCACGGCGAAGTCAAGTACAGCAAAGAATACCGGTACGCTACACCAAAAAGCTTCGGTATGCTCAATATAAAAGGAGGCACATTTTATATAATCAGGGACTTGGTTTGCGACAAGTGAAAGAGCAAGTACTCTGGCTCATTGGGCCTTCTGGTAAATTTTACCAAACTTGAAATTTTACTTTTCCTGAAACAAGTACACTGGCCTATTGGTCATCTGGCACATTGTGCCACAAATCTGGTTCTTTGAGTCAAACGTAGTGTAAAATTCCTTTCCTGTCTTATATGTATATTTTTTAACCTGGCCTATTCGGTCAAATAGTTTTTACAGCACGGAGGAAACGTTTTGTTTATTTTTTACAACAGCAGAGGGGCTTAAGAAGTCACACGGGTTTTGTTAAGATTCTTTTAACAAGGAGTATATGGAGAAGTGGGAAATTTTGGCATCAACATAATTTTTTTTATTTATTATTAGAAATGTTTCCAATGAATTTTAATTAAACTTTGTTAATCATAAGTTTTATGAAATAAATAAAGTTATATATATAATTTATACATATAAATCACGTTCTGTTTTCTTCTAAAACCAACGTCTCGGCAAAATTATAAATATATTGTCACGACTCTGGACGACGGCTGAGGATACCCCAGCAAAAACTAAAAATTTTTGAACGTCACCCAAAAGTGTCGTTACAATTGGCGCCCGAGCAGGGACCTGGTTTTAGAAAAGAACGAACGTTGAACAGGGACGTTGTTTAGAAAAGAACGAACGTTGAACAGGGGACCGTGTTTTAGAAAAGAACGAACTAGGAACAGGACGAGTAAGTGTACAAACGTTTAACGCAAAGAGTCATTAGACGGTACACGAGGTAACATGGTCAAAACAGCATGGATTTCGATAGCGCGTAAAGAGGATTTGGTTCTAATTCTAGAAGAAATTAAGATCAGTACATCAGGAACCGTTGAGGAACTACGGAAACGTGTACGTGATCATCTAGCAACTGAGGAGTACACGGAAAAATTACTAGATATAATTATGGACATGGAAACTAAATACGATCGCAGTCTCTCACCCAAACCTCCAGGCATCGAAATCGACACGCCAAAAATACACATTTCAGAGCCAACCATGATGACTAGCAAATTTGAAGACATAGCGCGAATCGCCAATCAAGTGCGTAATTGGGAGGTACATTTTAATGGTGAAACAAGTCCATTACCATTTTTGGAAAATTTGGAAACACTCTCCGAAACTTATAACATTCCCCGAGACATTCTGCCAAGACTTATGCCAGAAATACTGAAAGGAAAAGCCCTAATGTGGTTCCGGAATAACAATCGGAAGTGGACACACTGGTCAAGTTTTGTTCAGGATGTTCGAGAGTTTTTCTTGCCTTCTAATTATTTAGAGCAATTAGAAGACACAATTCGGAACAAATACCAGAAGAAGACGGAGTCATTCCAAGACTATGCCCTAGCACTACAAGAGTTGATGCGATATGCTGAGTTAACAGAAAGACAACAGTTAAGTCGGATTTACCGGAATAGTAGACCAGAGTATCAGCTCCAGATCAAACCGCGTGAATTTAGCTCCTTGGGAGAATTAAGCAAACTAGCAGAAGAATTTGAACGTCTTACACAACTAAGTAGTAGAGAACGCCAATGCACTCTTGATTGGTCACCACCGATTGCCATTAATAGAACACAGAGCGAAAAGGTGGACGTGCGTAATGCTTGTCGTAGATGTGGGGAAAGAAATCATTTTGCACGAGAATGCACAAAGCCTAGGAGACTTTTTTGCTGGAGTTGTGGTACTATAGGCCGTCGAACGATCGAGTGCTGCAGGGAAAATCCAACATACAGAAATCATCAGAGGCCATCGGGAAACGCTTTGGGGGTTGTCACGCCAGGCGGAATGACAACCACCCAAACATTTTATCCGTCAAATTAGAATCCAGTCAACCAAAACTGATGCAAGAAAGTATAGTCCAAAATCAAAGCATTAAATCGAATCATCATATCCAACTGAGGGGTAACCAGCAACCGATTCCACCAGACGCAAAACAAGCAACAGCAATTATACCATTACAGGAAAAACCACACAAGGAGGCAGTTCATAAATGCATCGTAGCTCCTCCACAGAGTTCAACGTCTCATAGGGAAAGTCCAGAAGTAGGTTATCAACAAGCATATGCACAACAGTCGCTAGTTAACTACAATCAGAATACGCAACCACGAGAGCAAAAGTATCAAATCGAAGAGCATGACTTATCATCACGTCCAGCACTGCCACAACGTTTAATGATAGTACCGGAGTCATCACATGTCAATCATCCAGTACTACCAACTTCTACAAGTTCAGAATCATCATCGCAAAAGCCACAGGGGCATTCACAAGGAAATTCTAAATCATCATCGCAAAGGCCACAGGGGCATTCACAAGGAAATTCTAAATCATCATCGCAAACGCCACAGGGGCATTCACAAGGTAATTGTAAATCATCATCGCAAAGGCCACAGGGGCATTCACAAGGAAATTCTAAATCATCATCGCAAAAGCCACAGGGGCATTCACAAGGTAATTTTAAATCATCATCGCAAAAGCCACAGGGGCATTCACAAGGTAATTTTAAATCATCATCGCAAACGCCACAGGGGCATTCACAAGGTAATCTTAAATCATCATCGCAAACGTCACAGAGTCATTCGCAAGGTAATTTCAAATCATCGTTACAACCAAAAGAACTTGAACCACAGCCGCCATCTTCGGTTAATCAGTCACAGTCACCACGAGAAGCACCACCAAGAGATAATCACCAATCTGGTCAACGATCATCTTCGTCATCAACTGCATCGCTACAGAGGAATTCTACTGCAATACAGCCAGTATCGGATAATCGTCATGTACAACTTACGAATTCATTAGGTCCATTAGTTATCAATGTTTCAGATAGTAAACTTAACACGGAACTACCAAGCCAAGGAACTCAAGCAAAGAATAAAGTCAAGCATGACAGTCAACAAGAAACATGGTCACCACAAGAGGAATTGAACGTCAGTCAACCAAGCACAAAAGGAAACAAACCAGAGATTTTCGTACAACGTCTAGGTACATTTAAACGAAAGGATGACCATCATCATGTCAGCAACCAAGATGAGTATTACAAAATTTTCAAGTGTCCAAAGATTAGAAAGAGAAATCGAGCCTCGTTCTAAAAGGAATATTAGTAACACAAGTATTAGCATGTATCATATGGAAAATAAGGGATAAATGGAAAATCAGAAGTATCAAGTGCAAATTTGCCGACGAGGGGTCATCAACGTGTCATTAAGATAAAGTTTTAGTTTAATTTCTGTTCTGAAGAAGGAGGGAAATGTAACGACACAAATTTACAAAGTAAATTTCTGTGCTACATAAAACAAGAAGCAGAGAAAAACACAGTCTGTGTGTTAAATAACCGCCACCACTACACATAATATATCTAACAACTCACATGAAAATCACTGAAGGCGACTTAACTGGAAAATATAAAATTGAATTAAAATATTTATTTGAAATATCATGGACATTACCTGTGATCCTCGATACCAATGTGCCGCGGGCATCGCTACATGCAATGTGCAAATTCTAAAAAAAAATATACGAAAAGAAATTAATTTTTGGTTAAAACTTTTATGAATGGAACACTTATAAACGCAACAACAATGAACAATTATTGGCGAAACATGTTTAAATTTTAAACAAATATCTATTTTTTACAATTATATATAAATAAAACAAAACACAAAACAATTTAACACTCGTGATTGTTCAATTTTAGTTTATCTGCGTAAACAAAAAAAACACAAAACAGTTTAACATTTTTGGTTGTCCAATTTTATTTTTATAAACAAAACACAACAAAACAAAACTAAGCACGCCAACATCAATTTTATTTCTTTTAATATTTCTTTTCTGTTCACATTTAGATAATATTAAATTCACAGAATATATATGCATATTTAATACCTTGTTTTGTAGTATTAAAACACTTTATTTTTAATATAATAATATTTAATATAATATAAACTAAAAAGGAATAACACACGAAATAAATAAACACGGCGCGTAGTAAAAGTACTAAAAAAATCACGGCGAAGCAGAAGAACACAAAGTTCAACTTCACGGCGAAGTCAAGTACAGCAAAGAATACCGGTACGCTACACCAAAAAGCTCCGGTATGCTCGATATAAAAGGAGGTACATTTTATATAATCGGGGACTTGGGTTGCGACAAGTGAAAGAGCAAGTACTCTGGCTCATTGGGCCTTCTGGTAAATTTTACCAAACTTGAAATTTTACTTTTCTTGAAACAAGTACACTGGCCTATTGGTCATCTGGCACATTGTGCCACAAATCTGGTTCTTTGAGTCAAACGTAGTGTAAAATTCCTTTCCTGTCTTATGTGTATATTTTTTAACCTGGCCTATTCGGTCAAATAGTTTTTACAGCACGGAGGAAACGTTTTGTTTATTTTTTTACAACAGTAGAGGGGCTTAAGAAGTCACACGGGTTTTGCTAAGATTCTTTTAACAAGGAGTATATGGAGAAGTGGGAAATTTTGGCATCAACATAATTTTTTTTTTATTTATTATTAGAAATGTTTCCAATGAATTTTAATTAAACTTTGTTAATCATAATTTATGAAATAATAAAGTTATATATATAATTTATACATATAAATCACGTTCTGTTTCCTTCTAAAACCAACGTCTCGGCAAAATTATAAATATATTGTCACGACTCTGGACGACGGCTGAGGATACCCCAGCAAAAACTAAAAATTTTTGAACGTCACCAAAAGTGTCGTTACATTAGTTAGTGGTATGTGTTTCTGAGCAAAGCATTACATCCACACTTTCTCGGGACATGAAATTTGTGAGTTCAAGTTTATGTTGGCTTAAGCCGTTTGCATTCCATGTACAAATTTTTAAAGTACTCATTATTTAGACAAAAACATTTGCATTAATTGGCTTTGAATTTTAACTATCTCGTTAAGAGTAGTTTGCATGATTGACATGAACTGAGTTAAGCTCTGAGTGAGAGTGGAGATCATTATTTCCAAACTATTACTTTGAACTGGAGGGGTTGCTTCTCAGATTTAACGACATTAGCATATGAAACATCTGGTGTAACAGGCTTAGAAGTTAAAGGTTGAGGTACTTCAACTAATTTAATGGTGTTGCTTCTTGTAGGATTACGCAACTCTTCTTTCTGCAGAGCTAACCTGTGCTTTAGTTCTTTATAAATAGGACAGCCTCTGTAGTTTGCAGTGTGATTTCCACTGCAGTTGCTACATTTTTTGGAGTTGGTATCCTTTAATGCTTTTTTATCGCATTCGTAACTATGATGAAGCTCGCCACAAGCTACGCACACTGTACGAAGAGTGCAATATGACATAGTATGGCCATACTCTTGGCAGTTTGTGCATTGCACCGGACCATTTCTTTTGTGGGGCTCCTCAACGCTAATTCTGCGGTGAAGTAAATACTGTAGGTTGTAGATGTAGATGGCTCTCATTTTTTTTAAGCTTAGAAGCTTCCGGGTGAAGTTCAACTTTGAACATAGGTTGTGGGTTTTTATCTTTGTTAACAATATTTATTACTGCTCTAGCGCTAAAGCCTTTTTCGCTTAGGGCATTTGTTATCTCAATGGGTTCTACATCTGATTCGATACCTTTAATTACGACAACAAGGCCCTTACTACTCTTTAGTTGGTATGTGTAGTAATTTTTTTTGCTGTCTTCGAAATATTTAGTTATGACTCTAAAATTGTTTTCAGTGTCGATTTGGATTTTGGTTTCGTGTATATTGCCCCTAGTTATAGGAACAATATGAAAAGTATTATTTCCAATCAGTCTTGCAAGGATTGTAACTAGGTTATTTGAGCTGCGTTCACGCAAGTAGATTGGAGGCGGTTTAAAATTTTTGTTAATAGGCTGATTAGCTTCTTCTGTAGTTTCAGCTAATTCAGCAAATCTATTGCCAGAAAGAATGTTTGTAGTTGCACTATCTTTGATAGTTTTAGTTATTTTAGCACCTTTTGAATTACTTTTTTGAGGACTAAGTTTACGTTTCATATTTACATAGCTTTCCATGCCTGTTTGGACCTTTATTTTATTTTTTGGACTCGCTAAGTCGGAAAATGCAAGCGAAGTTGCTGAAGGTGCAATGTTTGACAAACTTTTGTCAGTTTGTGTAGTTTTCAGAGGCAACGTATTCGATGCGTCTATTACCAAATAAGCATTACGTTTACTTGGAATGCTTATCGTATGTCTTCTTTCTAGATTTTGATTGCTCATTTGCATACGTGGTTATATATGCAAATAGCAGGTGTGCTATAAGATTTACTTAATTTAACTACTATTAATATTAAGTTAAATTAACTATATAAATATAAGTAAAATTAAATTAAATTAATATAAAGCAGAAAATAATAAAAATAAAAATGAAGATGTAAAAAATAAAATGAAAATGTGTAAAATATTATACTTTATATTCTAATAATTAAACATATAAATAAAAACAAAAAGAGAAAAAAACAATAATAATAATACTAAGAATAATAATAATAATAATAATAATAAAAAAAATAATAATAATTAAT
>NC_051848.1:101364966-101375085 GCF_002237135.1 Teleopsis dalmanni
AAATATTCTTGTAACGACTCTGGGATCCGGCGAGAAAAACCCCGGCTTGAGAGAAAAAAAAAAGGTTCTTTACACTATTGGAGCATTCATGTCAAAAGAATACATCTTAAAATAAAGTTTACTACAGCAATATTGAAATGAAGTATTATAGCACAATAAAAAGTTTGAAATTAATTAAAAATTATAAAGTTTAATATAATATTATATATTTTTTTTGTGAATAAAATAAATTTCAGTAATAATAACAAATTGCTTTACTCTTTATTTCTTTGCAAAACTTTAAGCAAATACAAAAGATTTAAAATAGTTTGAATACAAAACTAATTTAAAATTGTTTAGCTACGTACATTCAATCAATTTTAATCTTCCAGATTTTAACAAATTTCTCAAAATTTATTTGTCCTTTTCCATCCGAATCAACCATACGTACCAGTTCAATAATTTCTGTGTCTGAACGACATTCACCCATTTCCGATATTATTTGTTTCAGCTCCGCCGCAGTAATAAGGCCGTCATGGTCCTTATCGACACTACCGAAAATTTTGGACATATCTGCTTTGGAGTGTATGCCAATGATTGTTTTTGGAGCAATCACTTGTACAAAGTTTGAAAAATTAAATTTACCACAATCATTAGCAACAATCTCCCGAACCATACCCTCAACTGCAGCATCAGAGGTATTTTGGCCTAGTCGTTGCCCACTTAATCGTATCAATGCTATCAGTTCTCCAGTTGAAATTAAACCATCGTGATCCATATCGACTATGGTAAACATTTCCTTCATATAGGAAAGGTGATCCGATAGTAGTTTTTTTTCCATTTTAATGCCCTTAGTATGGATGTTTTACTACTGCAGCACGTAAGTTATTTTCGAATGTTAAAAACGTTAAGGTATAGCAAAAAAAATTTTTTTTTGAAGATTTTTAAATTTTTATAAGACTTCAAATTTATGGAACGTTCAAAAACATTTATATCTTAATAATAAAATTTGTATTGAAAGTTTTTACACTATAAATTTAAAGAATTTTCAAAGGACACTAAGTAGAAATTAAATATTTAAATATCAAAAAGCACTGTGCAAATCTTTTTGATTACGAGTAAAGTAAAATATTTATGCAATTTAATTAATTACACACAACAATATTTAAATATAACATTTTAAATTTAATAGAATAACTTCTTTTCCAAATATCTTGAAGCAATTGTCTTTTCAATATAGACCAATGACACACTGAGACAGAAGTGAAACTCATTAGTTTGATGGAAAAGACTTATCTACAAACTTATTACTCCAACACTGAAAATCATAATTTTATTGCTTTGTACTATAATTTTTATCATCGGTTCCTCTCATAATATTAATAAATTCTTCATAGCTTATTTGTCCATCTCCATCGGTGTCGACTTCATTTATCATCTCAGTTAGCTGTTCCTCAGTTAATTTTTGGCCTAGATTATTAACAACCATTCCAAGCTCATTGGCTGTGATATAACCATTGGAATCCTTATCCAATATATGAAAAACTTCAGATAAATCGTCGTCAGTTTCGAATTGCTTTATTTTAGATTCAATAAAATTAAAGAATGACTGAAAATCCATTTTACCGCTCGCATCGGTCTGAACTTTATTCACTATATCTTGCACCTCTTCCTCAGTTGAGTTGGGAACAATATAACGCAAGACAACACAAAATTCCTCACGTGTGATGTGTCCATCTTGGTCTTTGTCGATTAAATTGAAAAGATGTTGAAAGATAGATACTTGTTTCAAATATAATTGATTCATTTTAATTGCATTGATTTGCTAAGGAATGCCAAGTTAGATACAATTTTTCTGAACAATTTTTAGATAAAAAAAAATTTTTTATTTTAATTTTTTTAGATTTAATTTTCAATGAATTTAAATATTTATGTTTTTTAAATTTTGATGTGTATTTAATTATAATCAAAATGAAATTATTATAGTTGCTATGTAATGTTCTGTAGTGTGAACAAAACAGGGTTAAGTACAGCTTTAGATTTTAATCAATTTTTTTGTTAGACATATTGTGCACATCCCGCTGATTAGCCATCACTATGTCCGGTGTATTGCTATTTAGCGATATACTGTGGGCATGGCTTTGAAACCAATATTTGATTATAAAAGCATGAAAGTAACAATTCTACAGCCGAAATTCGAGAGGTTGAAGGTTTGCGCACAAAAATAAAAGCAAGAATTTTTTAAAATAATAAATTGTATTATTTTTAATTAATAACTCACCTTCGGTAATTCTTCGGAAAAATATAAAGATGTTTGAAATTTAAACATCCAAGTGCGTACTTCCATCTCATCCCCCCAAAAAAAAAAAAATTCTCATTAAAAAATTTGTAATTAAAATTCGATTCATCTTTTTTTAAGTAATATGATATTTGTGTAATTAATTACAACTTTGATGTATTTTCTCAAAACGGATTTTTAATGTCAAGAAACTAAAACAGACAACAATATTTCTCAGAAAGTGTTCTTATTTTAGCAAATATCGTGGTGAGTAGGTACCGTGTGGGCAAAATAGCAAGACCTGGTGGGGAAAATGATCATGCACCATTGTGTAGCATTAGGCCTTTTGCTTTTGTACTGCGTAATATTTTCACCTCATTACACAACATTTTGAATATTATTTGAATAATCCAAAAAATTTTACACACGATTTTTCTACTAACTTTCACTTACTCTTCTATATCTTTTTCGAGAAAATTATGTGTGTGTAATATTTATTTTATTTTATTTCACTTATTTTATTTCATTTGATTATATATTACTAAATAAAAAATACACATTTTAAATAACTTATATCAATATTTATAATTTATGTTAATGATATTGTATTGAAGAAACTATGAAATATTATATAAAATACATATACGTACATATACACACGGTTGGCACTTGAAAATTTTTTTCTGTACCAAAATTTGTTTAAAAATGTACCATTTCTGTAAAAAAAGGTCCGAAATTTTTTTGGACCTTTTTGTTTTCTCGTTCTGTGTTTTTGATAGTGTTATAAATGAACAAAATATAAAATAGTGCAAAATTGCAGTCATAAAAAAATTAATTGGAAATATCCACAATAAATTATCCACCATTTTTTGAACGTGAGTACCAAACGAAAAAAAAAAAAAAAAGTACCAACTTTGGTACTAAAGTACCATAAGTGGCAACCGTGGATATACATATACGGATATTCGAAAACTCCGGACTTACAAAAAATTTTTCAACTCCGGAGACTTCGTTACTATCCGGGTAATCGAATAATCGAATAACTTCGAATATTAAAATATCCGAATAAAATGGGATAGCAACCTTGCTTTACACCATAAAAAAATTAGACCAGGGGGTCTATTCCTCAACTGTGCAAATTGAAGTGTATACAAAAATTTGATGAAAAGGTTTTTTCGAATAGTAGTGAACTACAACAACAAAAATTTTATTTTTTATATTATTTTAATTAATTGAATTTTTGGCTGAACATACAGCTGTTTCGAGTATTACCATATACCCATCATCAGTAGTCTTGGAAATTATTCTTGTCTTTAATTATTCTTATTTAATTATTTTTGAAACTGCAAGTACCAGAAAAAATTTGCTTAAAATTTGATTTTGCTATTTTACCTCAGCTGTGAGAAGTAAATTTTTCTGTCAAAAAGTGTACACTTCTGTCAAATTTTATTCACTGTTAATTAAACCGTGAGTTTTTATAAAAAATAAGTAATTTTAGGTCTTATTATTTTTTTATAGATTTTAAAAATAGGAAAATGTAAAAAAACAAGGATAAGGAGCTCAAGTTTGTACTTAAATATCAATAGGCTTTTTCTTTTGTAAGCGTGTCGCTTATTTTCTAAAGATATCAAAATTTGGAAACTTGTGTTATAAGAACTGAAAAAAATTATAAAAGTATAAAATAAAAATTTTTAATGTAATAATTATTATATTTATTTTGTGTATATACAAATTTCTTCTCTCACATCTGTTAAAAATGCATTCATCGAGCAATAGCATTTCGCAAGAAAGTGTAAACTGCGGTGAGAAATAAGTTTTTCGACCCACAGTCCAATGACTGATGATCACCTATAACAGCTGTTTCGTTCCTTTAATATAAGCTTTGTGGGATTTTTACTATTTTAGTTGAAATGCTCTATTTCATAGCTTTTAAGAATTTGTTTTTCGAATTAATGGTGTCAAGGTATTACTTGACTTTTTTTTATTAAAAAAAAGAATGTAAACAAGTGCTTTTTATTTCCTTTGCCGAAAATTTAAAAAAAAAAAAGTACGGTAAATTATGTAGTAGTCATTTTGAAGTCGTGACTGTTATATACTTAACATGTTAATATTTTTTACCAAATATGTTAAGATTGCCAAAATGATAAAAGTGAAGGTTTTCTTTGCAGTATATATATATATATATATTATATTACCCTAACCTTAATTTTATCATACCGCTGGCTAAATTATCTAGAACTAAATTGCTGTAGTTAGCTTTTAATGTGTATATTTGTAATTAAGTTATTAAAGACTTTTCTCTACACTATTTATTAAATTACTGTTAAAGTACAAACCAGAATTTTTCAGGATGAATATATATACAATATTATATACTATATATATATATATATGTAATGCATGTATATATATATAACTTTCCATATTAACTTTTACTTAAATTTTTTTTTTGTGTATACCAAATGAACTGCGATCATTTAATTATGATTGCATTGAGTGCTGTAATAGTATTCCAGAATTTCCGAACATTTTCAAATTTAGATGACAGGCATATATTCAGAAGTCAGCAACTAACTTCACGAGAGTCCCTTTTTCTTTTTCACATTGTGGTCTTCGTGTGTGGTCGTGTTTTCGCTGTGCTCTGAAAGGAATTTAGAAGAATGGGTAAAAAACGTTACACTGTATCGAAAGCAGTTTCGGTTTTGATGACTGATGTCGATCAACACGCGGTTACTTCATCATTGGCCGTTATGTTAAAAAAGTAAGTATATATACCTTTATATAATCAGTAAAATAAATAAATAGTAATATTTCGTCTATATAAATTTTTTACAGAAATGGCAAAGTTAAGGTGCCAACGGATATTGAATTCTTTAAGACTGGCATGTTCAAGGAAATTGGACCAGATGATGCCGATTGGTTTTATGCGCGATGTGCTTCAATTTTGCGTCATTTGTACAAGCGGCGCCCTCTTGGCGTTGGTAGGCTTTGCAAAATTTATGGCGGTCGCCTCCGTCGTGGTAATCGTCCTGGACGCTTTTGCAAAGCTTCTGGTGGTGTTATGCGCAGAGCCTTAAAAGCTTTAGAGGATGGGAAAATGGTGATTCGTAAGCCGAATGGCAGTCGTGTATTGACACCTACTCTGCAACGTGACATGGATCGGCTTGCGCAAGTGATTATTAAAATAGACAGGGAGGTCTTGGCATTGCAGCAGAAACGCAAAAAAATACGCAAACCAGTTTCTAATAGGATGTATAAGATTAAAATTAGAAACACATAAATTTAATTGTATGAATATTACAAAAATAAAATATAAATATACGTAATTTATATATATATGTGGCTTTTAATGTCAGACAGCTTAAAAATGATTTGCTTTGCTATATATAAGTGTTCTCAGCACTAGACAGAGTATTTACAAGACAGAGTAAGCGTTTAAAGCCAATATACTTAATAATTCCAACTGTGTCGGAACACTTGCAAATTAAAAACTTTAATTTAGTTTATGTGAATTTTGTTAAAGGTGACTATATTTACCGTTTTAAACGGTACTGTTCAGTTATTTCGAAAATATTTTAATTATTTAAAAAATTGTAGAAAACACCATGTTGATATAGTAGCTATTCAGGTCGACATGCCTTTGATAATAGCTGGACAATTTCTCTTTCTGATATGTTTTCAAAGGAGTTACAGTCTGATTTATATATTCTTTTACGTTGGTTTCTTAAAAAGTTAGCAGAAGGTTAAAAATAATTTTTATTATAAACACGAAGGCCTTACAAGTATCAGAAACAATTCAGCTTTCAATAGATTCTTAGTTTTGAAATTTTTCTGATATAAAATTCATTAAAAAAAAATCAAATATCATGCTCATCTCGCACCTCTCAGTCCGGTTGTGGTGGGTACATTCTCTCAGTGTCACTTATTAGCCACTTATTAAGTTTCAGATACTAGTTAGTTAGTGATTTTATTGTTTAATATATTAACTTACTGTGTGCACAATTGCATTTCTTATACTTAAAGACACTATGATATTCTCATAATTATACTATGGAGAAATCAAGGCTTTAAGCGACTCATTTTTTCAAGCAATTCAGCCTATATTACTTTACTGCGTCCCATAGTGATCAAGTTTTCAATTCGGAACCATCCAACAACAGTAAAGACAGTGTCACCTGCCAGCCTTGTTGACGTTCTATTATTTAAAAAAGGGAGACTTTCAGACAGGCTACCCTAGATCCCTATCGGTTATGTAGTGGTGACTGTTATGAAAATATAAATTAACACCGCTATTATTATTGTTTTCATTCGATTTAAATAACATTTTTAATTTTAAATTTCGATTTTAATATTTATAAATTTACACACATATATACATTCTCTTAAATGTGGCGTTTATTGGTGCATTCTCCCGATTCGTAGGCTTCAAAATGCACATCTTTCGATGTAACGCAATGCACATCTATTAGAAATACACCTATTTCTAGTAGATAGGAGTCCCAAATCATCCAGGGCATATATGCACCCACGTTGTAAGATTTCCGAAGCAAAAGCGCTTATTAAAAACCACTTCAAACAAATCTAGTCAAAGTAAACTTGGCAACAGTGCACACTGTGTTCTAAACAAATACAATTTAAAGAATTTTAGGTTATGTTTTTCTTATTATTTGCGATATCCATTATAAATTAAAATAATAATATTAGATAGTAATATTTATTGAGTCATAACCATTAAAATTGAAAATATTTTGTATATGTTGCTTAAATAATGACATTAAAATATGTTCCTCCACATTGTTCCACAATTTTTCATTCATTCCATAGAAAAGTATATATATATATATATATATATATGTATGTATGTATATGTAAATATATATACTTTTTTAGTCCTTAATGCAATAAATAATAAACGTGCTTTCTAACACAATATGCTACAGAATTGAATTAATTCAAGCTATCTTAACTGATCCGATATATGTTCATGCATCTATAATATCCTCTAAAAGGTATTGTGTTTTGATTTCAATCTTTATTAAATAGAAAAATATCAACAAAGAGACTTCTTTTTTAAATAAACTATCAAACTGATAGTCAGCTAAACTGATTTTAGCATTCTTTATTTATTTTACGTATTCGTATTTAAAATTTTTAACAATTTAAGTGGAATGCATTATGTTGCTGTTTCCAACTGCATTGGTGTTCTCAGCCATTTGTACCAGTTGAATGTATTTGCGTAGTCGCTCCACAATCATCGAATCATTTTTGGGTATAAAACCTAAAAATCCATCCTTCACTCGTGCGCACAGAATTAATGCCACCATTATATCGCCAGCGGTCCTAGTGGTACTACGTTTAAAGTATACACAGCCGACAAATTCTTTTATTCTTTTTGCAAGCGAATGAAATGCATTACATAGAGCTACGTTGAATGTAATCTCTTCACAATCTTCAGTCAACCGGCTTATATTTCCCACCACATCTTTAGGAATTAATTGCAAAGTTATGTTTTTGGCCCATCTATTGCATTTCACTACGGGATTACCAGGTCCTAAGCTAATTGCACACAGTGCTGTGCGTGTTATTTTTTGCCCGCTACGTTTTGACATTTTATACCATTTCAATTTTCCTATCCATTTCATTTCACGCTCGCGAGTACGAGCACAAGTCTCACTGGTGGATAAAGGAGAAACAGGCACCACTTCATTTTCTTGCATTTCACGAGTACCATTAGCTTCAGTCAGTGGTCGACCTTCTTGTTGTACAATATTCACATTTTCTGGAGCAGTATATAATTCTTGTTGTTGATTATTTTCGGCAGTATCCATGGCCAAATTTCTAGCTGTTAAATTTGCCACGCGTCGAACTGACATAAACCAACGTTAACTCTCTCAAGCACCTTCGAAAAAGAAAGAACAAGAAGCGAATATGCCGTATAAAAGAGCTGAACGATACAACTGTTCCATCCAGTTCATATGTTTTAACCCCTTGCCGAGCTTAGTCGTAAGTTGCCGAGGCACGGCGAAGAGCTCTAGTTGTGCTTTTTTATAGCACCTTTTTTGCAGTCAAATATCAGCTGATTTAAATTGTCCGTACAATTTGCAAGTAAGCAACGTTACAGAGGAACTAGAAAGCAGGGTTGTTATTTATAAAAAAATATTAAAAAATAATTTTTTCCTTAAAATAAACAAATAATCTAAATATATGTATTATATATACAATTTTAAAGTTAATAAAAATATAAAAAAATAAAGATCGGCATATATCTTTTTTATAAGAGTATGATTATAATTTCGATTTATATTTTTGTGTCGATTTTGTCTGAATGCAATAAGTGGGTTATATGTGTAAGTAATTTGTTCTGTTTAATTCTTTATCAGAACGAACTTATTTGCAAATAAACAAATGAATTCAAATAATGTTTTAAATAGATTTAAGCTAGTGCTCGAGTTACTCGAATTGATCGAAAACATCGAGCATTTCAATGTACTCGAGCACATTTAGCTGTTTGTATAAAACTAAACGAAAATAAATGATATATGAAGTGGATTTTCTGTTTCAGGAACTAGAGTATATTAAAGCAGCTTGAAGATTTTTGAAAATTTGAGGTGTTCAAGTGTAGTGCAACTTATCAAGCATCGTAATGCGCGAACATCCTGAACTATTTTTATTGCCGTTCTGATTAGTTTTGATCGCAAAAGATCTAATAAGATTTTATCTGTAATCAACATATACATTATGTTCGTAATTTTTTTTTTAAATACATGTGCTAGAAACATAACTAACGCGAGACGACACTTACATATTGATATATTAAGGTTTTTGTGTTGTTAAGATCTTATAGGATTTTATAAAATATTCTGTTATAATTTAATATAAGATAATCACAGATAATTCGCATATAACAAATATTATAAGATTTTCTCTCTGTTGTATTGTAAATCTACTACAACACTAGTACAATAGTTTTGCATGAAATGTGCATAAATCTATTTGTATATAGTCAGAACCATATAGTCAGAATATATATACCATACATACATACATAGTCAGAACCATTGATTTGTTTGTCTTTTGGAAATATGTTGAGTATATTAAATTTATAAAATATGCTCTCTCAAATTTGAAAAAGTTGGAATGAAGATATTAAAGATATTATTATGAAGATATTATTATCACAGTAATAGCTTAAAAAAAGAGATGACATTGAACTGGTAAGCAATGATCATCATTATCAACTAAAGCCGTAGCTAAAATATTTGGATTGTACTACTCTTAAGTATTAATATTTTCTCTTTAAATACATCTAATAATATGCTAACAACGAATCTATTTTCCTGCAACATAACTTATAATGTAATGTATATAACGGTTGTTTAGTATAGTCTAGGAAATTATCTTTTCTATAGTATATAATGCTTGTGTTGTTTTTACATATATTATTCATTCGAATTTTCTCTACACCATCAACATAGGCTGGGTTGGATCTCAACTTTTTTTAAAGTATTTCTGATACTTTGTATGGTTAAATTTACGCATTAAATTACAAAATCAGTTGAAGAAGCGTATTATTCTACTCTCTTAAAGGTAGAAGAAATAGACTGGGGATACAAATTGGTCTCACATTCTAGAAAGCACCGAAGTTTTATCTGAGCTCAAAAGATCTTGTTCTGCTATAGATGTCAACAAATTTGTGTCATGTGCAATATATATATAAGCAATTGGTGGAACGACTGGTTTTATTATTCATGTGATATTCATCGCCTTTAATTATTTTACCCAGTTTGAGAAAATGCATACATCGGTCATCAGGATTTGTGCTGTGATCCTGGAAGTTGCAATAATTTACTATGAAAAACGAA
>NC_051848.1:101375185-101380779 GCF_002237135.1 Teleopsis dalmanni
ATCAAATTTAAAGTTAAAATTTATCAATCAAGCGCTATTCTATAAATTTTTGAACTCAGTTAATTGTCGATATTGTTGGAGTTACTTATTTTAATTTATTTTATATTATCTCAAAAATTATTTTCCTTACCTTAAAAAAATATAAGTTGGAATGTTGACTAAATTGTATTCCAGATTGAATAAGATATTGGTACTCTCTAATATAGAAAAAGAATCCGATTTATTAAATAATAAAATAGTAAATAAAAACCAAATTATACATACCTATTCGATCGGAGAAGTGAAAGTGTTTATAATAACATTTAAGGCATTTAAGTCATTTAAGGCACCCTTCCTTGTAGGTTTGGTCAATATAACTTGTTTTCTGATTTTCACTAAGGGAATCAAATTTAAAGTTAAATTTTATCAATCAAGCGCTATTCTTTAAATTTTTGAACTCAGTTAATTGTCGATATTGTTGGAGTTACTTATTTTAATTTATTTTACTTTATTTCAAAAACTATTTTCCTTACCTTAAAAAAAATATAAGTTGGTATGTTGACTAAATTGTATTCCAGATTGAATAAGATATTGGTACTCTCTAATATAGAAAAAGAATCCGATTCATTAATTAATAAAATAGTAAATAAAAACCAAATTATACATACCTATTCGATCGGAGAAGTGAAAGTGTTTATAATAACATTTAAGACATTTAAGGCACCCTTCCTTGTAGATTTGGTCAATATAAATTCCTTTCTGATTTTCACTAAGGGAATCAAATTTAAAGTTAAAATTTATCCATCAAAGCGCTATTCTTTAAATTTTTTGAACTCAGTTAATTGTCGATATTGTTGGAGTTACTTATTTTAATTTATTTTACTTTATTTCAAAAACTATTTTCCTTACCTTAAAAAAAATATAAGTTGGAATGTTGACTAAATTGTATTCCAGATTGAAGATTGAATAAGATATTGGTACTCTCTAATATAGAAAAAGAATCCGATTAATTAATTAATAAAATAGTAAATAAAAACCAAATTATACATACCTATTCGATCGGAGAAGTGAAAGTGTTTATAATAACATTTAAGACATTTAAGGCATTTAAGGCACCCTTCCTTGTAGATTTGGTCAATATAAATTCCTTTCTGATTTTCACTAAGAGAATCAAATTTAAAGTTAAAATTTATCAATCAAAGCGCTATTCTTTAAATTTTTGAACTCAGTTAATTGTCGATATTGTTGGAGTTACTTATTTTAATTTATTTTACTTTATTTCAAAAACTATTTTCCTTACCTTAAAAAAAATATAAGTTGGAATGTTGACTAAATTGTATTCCAGATTGAATAGGAAATTGGTACTCTCTAATATAGAAAAAGAATCCGATTTATTAATTAATAAAATAGTAAATAAAAACCAAATTATACATACCTATTCGATCGGAGAAGTGAAAGTGTTTATAATAACATTTAAGACATTTAAGACATTTAAGGCATTTAAGTCATTTAAGGCACCCTTCCTTGTAGGTTTGGTCAATATAAATTCTTTTCTGATTTTAACTAAGGGAATCAAATTTAAAGTTAAAATTTATCAATCAAGCGCTATTCTATAAATTTTTGAACTCAGTTAATTGTCGATATTGTTGAAGTTACTTATTTTAATTTATTTTATATTATCTCAAAAATTATTTTCCTTACCTTAAAAAAAATATAAGTTGGAATGTTGACTAAATTGTATTCCAGATTGAAGATTGAATAAGATATTGGTACTCTCTAATATAGAAAAAGAATCCGATTTATTAATTAATAAAATAGTAAATAAAAACCAAATTATACATACCTATTCGATCGGAGAAGTGAAAGTGTTTATAATAACATTTAAGACATTTAAGGCATTTAAGGCACCCTTCCTTGTAGATTTGGTGAATATAAATTCCTTTCTGATTTTCACTAATGGAATCAAATTTAAAGTTAAAATTTATCAATCAAAGCGCTATTCTTTAAATTTTTGAACTCAGTTAATTGTCGATATTGTTGGAGTTACTTATTTTAATTTATTTTACTTTATTTCAAAAACTATTTTCCTTACCTTAAAAAAAATATAAGTTGGAATGTTGACTAAATTGTATTCCAGATTGAATAAGATATTGGTACTTTCTAATATAGAAAAAGAATCCGATTTATTAATTAATAAAATAGTAAATAAAAACCAAATTATACATACCTATTCGATCGGAGAAGTGAAAGTGTTTATAATAACATTTAAGACATTTAAGGCATTTAAGGCACCCTTCCTTGTAGATTTGGTCAATATAAATTCCTTTCTGATTTTCACTAATGGAATCAAATTTAAAGTTAAAATTTATCAATCAAAGCGCTATTCTTTAAATTTTTGAACTCAGTTAATTGTCGATATTGTTGGAGTTACTTATTTTAATTTATTTTACTTTATTTCAAAAACTATTTTCCTTACCTTAAAAAAAATATAAGTTGGAATGTTGACTAAATTGTACTCCAGATTGAATAGGATATTGGTACTCTCTAATATAGAAAAAGAATCCGATTTATTAATTAATAAAATAGTAAATAAAAACCAAATTATTCATACCTATTCGATCGGAGAAGTGAAAGTGTTTATAATAACATTTAAGACATTTAAGGCATTTAAGGCACCCTCCCTTGTAGATTTGGTCAATATAAATTCCTTTCTGATTTTCACTAATGGAATCAAATTTAAAGTTAAAATTTATCAATCAAAGCGCTATTCTTTAAATTTTTGAACTCAGTTAATTGTCGATATTGTTGGAGTTACTTATTTTAATTTATTTTACTTTATTTCAAAAACTATTTTCCTTACCTTAAAAAAATATAAGTTGGAATGTTGACTAAATTGTATTCCAGATTGAAGATTGAATAAGATATTGGTACTCTCTAATATAGAAAAAGAATCCGATTTATTAATTAATCAAATAGTAAATAAAAACCAAATTATACATACCTATTCGATCGGAGAAGTGACAGTTTTTATAATAACATTTAAGACATTTAAGGCATTTAAGGCACCCTTCCTTGTAGATTTGGTCAATATAAATTCCTTTCTGATTTTCACTAAGGGAATTAAATTTAAAGTTAAAATTTATCAATCAAAGCGCTATTCTTTAAATTTTTGAACTCAGTTAATTGTCGATATTGTTGAAGTTAATTATTTTAATTATTTATATTATCTCGAAAAATTATTTTCCTTACCTTAAAAAAAATATAAGTTGGAATGTTGACTAAATTGTATTCCAGATTGAATAAGATATTGGTACTCTCTAATATAGAAAAAGAATCCGATTTATTAAATAATAAAATAGTAAATAAAAACCAAATTATACATACCCATTCGATCGGAGAAGTGAAAGTGTTTATAATAACATTTAAGGCACTTAAGGCATTTAAGTCATTTAAGGCATCCTTCCTTGTAGGTTTGGTCAATATAAATTCCATTCTGATTTTCACTAAGGAATCAAATTTAAAGTTAAAATTTATCAATCAAAGCGCTATTCTTTAAATTTTTGAACTCAGTTAATTGTCGATATTGTTGGAGTTACTTATTTTAATTTATTTCACTTTATTTCAAAAACTATTTTCCTTACCTTAAAAAAATATAAGTTGGAATGTTGACTAAATTGTATTCCAGATTGAATAAAGAATTGGTACTCCTCTAATATAGAAAAGAATTCCGATATTAAATAATAAAATAGTAAATAAAAACCAAATTATACATACCTATTCGATCGGAGAAGTGAAAGTGTTTATAATAACATTTAAGTCATTTAAGGCACCCTTCCTTGTAGGTTTGGTCAATATAAATTGTTTTCTGATTTTCACTAAGGGAATAAAATTTAAAGTTAAAATTTATCAATCAAGCGCTATTCTTTAAATTTTTGAACTCAGTTAATTGTCGATATTGTTGGAGTTACTTATTTTAATTTATTTTATTTTATTTCAAAAATGAATTTGCTTACCTTAAAAAAAATATAAGTTGGAATGTTGACTAAATTGTATTCCAGATTGAATAAGATATTGGTACTCTCTAATATAGAAAAAGAATCCTATTTATATTAAATAATAAAATAGTAAATAAAAACCAAATTATACATACCTATTCGATCGGAGAAGTGAAAGTGTTTATAATAACATTTAAGTCATTTAAGGCACCCTTCCTTGTAGGTTTGGTCAATATAAATTGTTTTCTGATTTTCACTAAGGGAATAAAATTTAAAGTTAAAATTTATCAATCAAGCGCTATTCTTTAAATTTTTGAACTCAGTTAATTGTCGATATTGTTGGAGTTACTTATTTTAATTTATTTTATTTTATTTCAAAAATGAATTTGCTTACCTTAAAAAAAATATAAGTTGGAATGTTGACTAAATTGTATTCCAGATTGAATAAGATATTGGTACTCTCTAATATAGAAAAAGAATCCTATTTATTAACTAATAAAAAAGTAAATAAAAACCAAATTATACATACCTATTCGATCGGAGAAGTGAAAGTGTTTATAATAACATTTAAGGCATTTAAGGCATTTAAAAGGCATTTAAAGGCATTTAAGGCATCCTTCCTGTAGATTTGATCAATATAAATTCTATTCTGATTTACTAAGGGAATCAATTTAAAAGTTAAAATTTATCAATCAAGCGCTATTCTTAAATTTGAACTAGTAATTGTCGATATGTGGAAGTTACTATTTTAATTTTAATTTTATATTACCTCAAAAATATTTTCCTACCTTAAAAAAAAATATAAGTTGAATTTGACTAATGTATTCCAGATGAATAAGAAAGGTACTCTCTAATAAGCCAAAAAGAACGATTTAATTAAATAAATAAATATAGTAAATAAAAACCAAATTATACATACCTATTCGATCGGAGAAGTGAAAGTGTTTATAATAACATTTAAGACATTTAAGGCATTTAAGGCACCCTTGTAGATTTGGTCAATATAAATTCCTTTCTGATTTTCACTAATGGAATCAAATTTAAAGTTAAAATTTATCAATCAAAGCGCTATTCTTTAAATTTTTGAACTCAGTTAATTGTCGATATTGTTGGAGTTACTTATTTTAATTTATTTTACTTTATTTCAAAAACTATTTTCCTTACCTTAAAAAAAATATAAGTTGGAATGTTGACTAAATTGTACTCCAGATTGAATAGGATATTGGTACTCTCTAATATAGAAAAAGAATCCGATTTATTAATTAATAAAATAGTAAATAAAAACCAAATTATTCATACCTATTCGATCGGAGAAGTGAAAGTGTTTATAATAACATTTAAGACATTTAAGGCATTTAAGGCACCCTCCCTTGTAGATTTGGTCAATATAAATTCCTTTCTGATTTTCACTAATGGAATCAAATTTAAAGTTAAAATTTATCAATCAAAGCGCTATTCTTTAAATTTTTGAACTCAGTTAATTGTCGATATTGTTGGAGTTACTTATTTTAATTTATTTCACTTTATTTCAAAAACTATTTTCCTTACCTTAAAAAAAATATAAGTTGGAATGTTGACTAAATTGTATTCCAGATTGAAGATTGAATAAGATATTGGTAC
>NC_051848.1:101380879-101385302 GCF_002237135.1 Teleopsis dalmanni
AAATATAAGTTGGAATGTGATAAATTGTATTCCAGATTGAATAAGATATTGGTACTCTCTAATATAGAAAAAGAATCCTATTTATTAATTAATAAAATAGTAAATAAAAACCAAATTATACATACCCATTCGATCGGAGAAGTGAAAGTGTTTATAATAACATTTAAGGCATTTAAGTCATTTAAGGCACCCTTCCTTGTAGGTTTGGTCAATATAAATTCTATTCTGATTTTCACTAAGGGAATCAAATTTAAAGTTAAATTTTATCAATCAAGCGCTATTCTTTAAATTTCTGAACTCAGTTAATTGTCGATATTGTTGAAGTTACTTATTTTAATTTATTTTCTATTATCTCAAAAATTATTTTCCTTACCTTAAAAAAAATATAAGTTGGAATGTTGACTAAATTGTATTCCAGATTGAATAAGATATTGGTACTCTCTAATATAGAAAAAGAATCCGATTTATTAATTAATAAAATAGTAAATAAAAACCAAATTATACATACCCATTCGATCGGAGAAGTGAAAGTGTTTATAATAACATTTAAGGCATTTAAGGCATCCTTCCTTGTAGATTTGATCAATATAAATTCTATTCTGATTTTCACTAATCACTATTTTCACTATTTCAAAAATTATTTTCCTTACCTTAAAAAAAATATAAGTTGGAATGTTGACTAAATTGTATTCCAGATTGAATAAGATATTGGTACTCTCTAATATAGAAAAAGAATCCGATTTATTAAATAATAAAATAGTAAATAAAAACCAAATTATACATACCTATTCGATCGGAGAAGTGAAAGTGTTTATAATAACATTTAAGTCATTTAAGGCACCCTTCCTTGTAGGTTTGGTCAATATAAATTCTTTTCTGATTTTCACTAAGAGAATCAAATTTAAAGTTAAATTTTATCAATCAAGCGCTATTCTTTAAATTTTTGAACTTAGTTAATTGTCGATATTGTTGGAGTTACTTATTTTAATTTATTTTATATTATCTCAAAAATTATTTTCCTTACCTTAAAAAAAATATAAGTTGGAATGTTGACTAAATTGTATTCCAGATTGAATAAGATATTGGTACTCTCTAATATAGAAAAATAATCCGATTTATTAAATAATAAAATAGTAAATAAAAACCAAATTATACATACCCATTCGATCGGAGAAGTGAAAGTGTTTATAATAACATTTAAGGCATTTAAGGCATCCTTCCTTGTAGATTTGGTCAATATAAATTCTATTCTGATTTTCACTAATCACTATTTTCACTATTTCAAAAATTATTTTCCTTACCTTAAAAAAAATATAAGTTGGAATGTTGACTAAATTATATTCCAGATTGAATAAGATATTGGTACTCTCTAATATAGAAAAAGAATCCGATTTATTAAATAATAAAATAGTAAATAAAAACCAAATTATACATACCCATTCGATCGGAGAAGTGAAAGTGTTTATAATAACATTTAAGGCATTTAAGTCATTTAAGGCACCCTTCCTTGTAGGTTTGGTCAATATAAATTCTATTCTGATTTTAACTAAGGGAATCAAATTTAAAGTTAAAATTTATCAATCAAGCGCTATTCTATAAATTTTTGAACTCAGTTAATTGTCGATATTGTTGAAGTTACTTATTTTAATTTATTTTATATTATCTCAAAAATTATTTTCCTTACCTTAAAAAAATATAAGTTGGAATGTTGACTAAATTGTATTCCAGATTGAAGATTGAATAAGATATTGGTACTCTCTAATATAGAAAAAGAATCCGATTTATTAATTAATAAAATAGTAAATAAAAACCAAATTATACATACCTATTCGATCGGAGAAGTGAAAGTGTTTATAATAACATTTAAGACATTTAAGGCATTTAAGGCACCCTTCCTTGTAGATTTGGTGAATATAAATTCCTTTCTGATTTTCACTAATGGAATCAAATTTAAAGTTAAAATTTATCAATCAAAGCGCTATTCTTTAAATTTTTGAACTCAGTTAATTGTCGATATTGTTGGAGTTACTTATTTTAATTTATTTTACTTTATTTCAAAAACTATTTTCCTTACCTTAAAAAAAATATAAGTTGGAATGTTGACTAAATTGTATTCCAGATTGAATAAGATATTGGTACTTTCTAATATAGAAAAAGAATCCGATTTATTAATTAATAAAATAGTAAATAAAAACCAAATTATACATACCTATTCGATCGGAGAAGTGAAAGTGTTTATAATAACATTTAAGACATTTAAGGCATTTAAGGCACCCTTCCTTGTAGATTTGGTCAATATAAATTCCTTTCTGATTTTCACTAATGGAATCAAATTTAAAGTTAAAATTTATCAATCAAAGCGCTATTCTTTAAATTTTTGAACTCAGTTAATTGTCGATATTGTTGGAGTTACTTATTTTAATTTATTTTACTTTATTTCAAAAACTATTTTCCTTACCTTAAAAAAAATATAAGTTGGAATGTTGACTAAATTGTACTCCAGATTGAATAGGATATTGGTACTCTCTAATATAGAAAAAGAATCCGATTTATTAATTAATAAAATAGTAAATAAAAACCAAATTATTCATACCTATTCGATCGGAGAAGTGAAAGTGTTTATAATAACATTTAAGACATTTAAGGCATTTAAGGCACCCTCCCTTGTAGATTTGGTCAATATAAATTCCTTTCTGATTTTCACTAATGGAATCAAATTTAAAGTTAAAATTTATCAATCAAAGCGCTATTCTTTAAATTTTTGAACTCAGTTAATTGTCGATATTGTTGGAGTTACTTATTTTAATTTATTTTACTTTATTTCAAAAACTATTTTCCTTACCTTAAAAAAATATAAGTTGGAATGTTGACTAAATTGTATTCCAGATTGAAGATTGAATAAGATATTGGTACTCTCTAATATAGAAAAAGAATCCGATTTATTAATTAATCAAATAGTAAATAAAAACCAAATTATACATACCTATTCGATCGGAGAAGTGACAGTTTTTATAATAACATTTAAGACATTTAAGGCATTTAAGGCACCCTTCCTTGTAGATTTGGTCAATATAAATTCCTTTCTGATTTTCACTAAGGGAATTAAATTTAAAGTTAAAATTTATCAATCAAAGCGCTATTCTTTAAATTTTTGAACTCAGTTAATTGTCGATATTGTTGGGTTACTTTTTTAATTTATTTATATTACTTCAAAAATTATTTTCCTTACCTTAAAAAAAATATAAGTTGGAATGTTGACTAAATTGTATTCCAGATTGAATAAGATATTGGTACTCTCTAATATAGAAAAAGAATCCGATTTATTAATTAATAAAATAGTAAATAAAAACCAAATTATTCATACCTATTCGATCGGAGAAGTGAAAGTGTTTATAATAACATTTAAGACATTTAAGGCATTTAAGGCACCCTCCCTTGTAGATTTGGTCAATATAAATTCCTTTCTGATTTTCACTAATGGAATCAAATTTAAAGTTAAAATTTATCAATCAAAGCGCTATTCTTTAAATTTTTGAACTCAGTTAATTGTCGATATTGTTGGAGTTACTTATTTTAATTTATTTTACTTTATTTCAAAAACTATTTTCCTTACCTTAAAAAAATATAAGTTGGAATGTTGACTAAATTGTATTCCATATTGAATAAGATATTGGTACTCTCTAATATAGAAAAAGAATCCAATTTATTAATTAATAAAATAGTAAATAAAAACCAAATTATACATACCTATTCGATCGGAGAAGTGAAAGTGTTTATAATAACATTTAAGTCATTTAAGGCACCCTTCCTTGTAGGTTTGGTCAATATAAATTGTTTTCTGATTTTCACTAAGGGAATAAAATTTAAAGTTAAAATTTATCAATCAAGCGCTATTCTTTAAATTTTTGAACTCAGTTAATTGTCGATATTGTTGGAGTTACTTATTTTAATTTATTTTACTTTATTTCAAAAACTAATTTCCTTACCTTAAAAAAAATATAAGTTGGAATGTTGACTAAATTGTATTCCAGATTGAATAAGATATTGGTACTCTCTAATATAGAAAAAGAATCCTATTTATTAATTAATAAAATAGTAAATAAAAACCAAATTATACATACCCATTCGATCGGAGAAGTGAAAGTGTTTATAATAACATTTAAGGCATTTAAGGCATCCTTCCTTGTAGGTTTGGTCAATATAAATTCTATTCTGATTTTCACTAAGGGAACAAATTTAAAGTTAAAATTTATCCATCAAAGCGCTATTCTTTAAATTTTTTGAACTCAGTTAATTGTCGATATTGTTGGAGTTACTTATTTTAATTTATTTTACTTTATTTCAAAAACTATTTTCCTTACCTTAAAAAAAATATAAGTTGGAATGTTGACTAAATTGTATTCCAGATTGAATAAGATATTGG
>NC_051848.1:101385402-101388625 GCF_002237135.1 Teleopsis dalmanni
TCGTTAAGTTTCTGTAAAAACTTACATTCCATTTTATTTTTAAAACTACACAAAAGCAATATTCCTACTTCATTCCATTCCTAATGAATAATATTTCATTCATTCCTATTTCATAAATTTCAGTAAACTTTGTTTTTATTATTACTCACATCATTACGTTTCTGTAAAAGCTTACCATTCTGGTTTATTTCTAAAACTACGCAAGGCAATATCTTACATTTATAACAATCGATCAGGTTTTGATATAAGCTAAAATGTATTTCATTCCTCTTTCAGATATTTCATCTAAACTTTATTTTTATTATTACTTACATCCTTTAGTTTCTGAAAAAGCTTACATTCCTTTTTATTTTTGAAACTACACAAAAGCAATATTCCTATATCATTCCATTCCTAATGAATAATGTTTCATTCATTGCTATTTCAGAAATTTCATGTAAACTTTGTTTTCGTTATTACTCACATCATTAAGTTTCTGTAAAAGCTTACATTCCTTTTTATTTCTAAAACTACACAATGCAATATCTTACATTTATAACAATCGATCAGGTTTTTGTATAAGGTAAAATGTATTTCATTCCTCTTTCAGAAATTTCATCTAAACTTTATTTTTATTATTACTTACATCCTTAAGTTTCTGTAAAAGCTTACATTCCTTTTTATTTTTAAAACTACACAAAAGCAATATTCCTATTTCATTCCATTCCTAATAAATAATATTTCATACATTCCTATTTCATAAATTTCATGTAAACTTTGTTTTTTTTATTATTCGCATCATTAAACTTCTGTAAAAACTTACAATCCTATTTTATTTTTTAAACTACACAAAAGCAATATATTACATTCAGGTTTTGATGTAACGTAAAATGTATCTCATTCGTATTTCAAAAAATTCATTTAAACTTTGTTTGTGTTATTAGTCACATCGTTAAGTTTCTGTAAAAGCGTACATCCCTTTTTATTTCTAAACCTACACAATAGCAACGTCTTATATTTATGATAATTGCTCAGTTTTTAATATGACATCATATGTATTTCATTCCTCTTTCAGAAATTTCATTTAAACTTTGTTTGTATTATTACTCACATCATTAAGTTTCTGTAAAAGCTTACATTCCTTTTTATTTTTAAAACTACACAATGCAATATCTTACATTTATAACAATCGATCAGGTTTTTATATAAGGTAAAATGTATTTCATTCCTCTTTCTGAAATTTCATCTAAACATTATTTTTATTATTACTTACATCCTTAAGTTTCTGTAAAAGCTTACATTCCTTTTTATTTTTAAAACTACACAAAAGCAATATTCCTATTTCATTCCATTCCTAATAAATAATATTTCATTCATTCCTATTTCATATATTTCATGTAAACTTTGTTTTTATTATTACTCACATCATTTAGCTTCTGTAAAAACTTACAATCCTTTTTTATTTTTTAAAGTACGCAAGGCAATATCTTACATTTATAACAATTGATCAGGTTTTGATGTAAGGTAAAATGTATTTCATTCGTATTTCAAAAATTTCATTTAAACTTTGTTTGTGTTATTAGTCACATCGTTAAGTTTCTGTAAAAACCTACATTCCTATTTATTTTTAAAACTACACAAAAACAATATTCCTATTTCATTCCATTCCTAATGAATAATATTTCATTCATTCCTATTTCAGAAATTTCATGTAAACTTTGTTTTCATTATTACTCACATCATTAAGTTTCTGTGAAAGCTTACAATTCTGGTTTATTTCTAAAACTACACAAGGCAATATCTTACATTTATAACAATCGATCAGGTTTTGATATAAGGTAAAATGTATTTTATTCCTTTTTCAGAAATTTCGTGTAAACTTTATTTTTATTATTACTTACATCCTTAAGTTTCTGTAAAAGCTTACATTCCTTTTTATTTTTAAAACTACACAAAAGCAATATTCCTATTTCATTCCATTCCTAATAAATAATATTTCATTCATTCCTCTTTCAGAAATTTCATGTAAACTTTATTTTAATTATTACTCACATCGTTAAGTTTCTGTAAAAGCTTACATTCCTTTTTATTTCTAAAACTCCACAATGCAATATCTTACATTTATAACAATCGATCAGGTTTTTGTATAAGGTAAAATGTATTTCATTCCTCTTTCAGAAATTTCATCTAAACTTTATTTTTATTATTACTTACATCCTTAAGTTTCTGTGAAAGCTTACATTCCTTTTTATTTTTAAAACTACACAAAAGCAATATTCCTATTTCATTCCATTCCTAATAAATAATATTTCATGCATTCCTATTTCATAAATTTCATGTAAACTTTGTTTTTTTTATTATTCGCATCATTAAACTTCTGTAAAAACTTACAATCCTATTTTATTTTTTAAACTACACAAAAGCAATATATTACATTCAGGTTTTGATGTAACGTAAAATGTATCTCATTCGTATTTCAAAAAATTCATTTAAACTTTGTTTGTGTTATTAGTCACATCGTTAAGTTTCTGTAAAAGCGTACATCCCTTTTTATTTCTAAACCTACACAATAGCAACGTCTTATATTTATGATAATTGCTCAGTTTTTAATATGACATCATATGTATTTCATTCCTCTTTCAGAAATTTCATTTAAACTTTGTTTGTATTATTACTCACATCATTAAGTTTCTGTAAAAGCTTACATTCCTTTTTATTTTTAAAACTACACAATGCAATATCTAACATTTATAACAATCGATCAGGTTTTTATATAAGGTAAAATGTATTTCATTCCTCTTTCTGAAATTTCATCTAAACATTATTTTTATTATTACTTACATCCTTAAGTTTCTGTAAAAGCTTACATTCCTTTTTATTTTTAAAATTATACAAAAGCAATATTCCTCTTTCATTCCATTCCTAATGAATAATATTTCATTCATTCCTATTTCAGAAATTTCATGTAAACTTTGTTTTCATTATTACTCACATCATTAAGTTTCTGTAAAAGCTTATAATTCTGGTTTATTTCTAAAACTACACAAGGCAATATCTTACATTTATAACAATCGATCAGGTTTTGATATAAGGTAAAATGTATTTCATTCCTTTTTCAGAAATTTCATGTAAATTTTATTTTTATTATTACTTACATCCTTAAGTTTCTGTAAAAGCTTACATTCCTTTTTATTTTTAAAATTATACAAAAGCAATATTCCTCTTTCATTCCATTCCAAATAAA
>NC_051848.1:101388725-101399914 GCF_002237135.1 Teleopsis dalmanni
TCTATTTATTATATTTATTGAAATATTAAATAAAGGATCAAAATATTTATTTATTCACAACTATAACAAATGTATTTTATTTTAAAATAATAATAATATTGACTCAAAAGTCCACAAAAAAACTTTCAAATAAATTTATTATTTAGTTTTCAAATTTTTAAGAAAATAAATTAATTATATCTTAACGAAAAGTCATTTCTAAAGATTAAATAATGACAAATTTCAGAGATCTGTAAAAAACTAAATCTATTAATCTATTGACTAATTTCAATACTCGTAAAAGTTTTTATTCAAAAGTAATAAATACTTTCCAGAAGAAAAATGTTTCATTTGTTATAAAAATTGTTACAGGATTTACAGCCGATTTCTTTAATGGCAGAAAAACTTTAAGCTTAGTTGGCCTGACTTCAATATGTGAATATATTATTACTTTTAATCTGTCCAAAACTTAGAACTCATAAAAGTCTCATCGTACTCTATTTATCAGTGAATAGGCTGGATATTTTTAAAAGTTGTTTCTAAAAAAATTACTTCTTTTGAATAGGTATGACTTAGAATTACAAAAACTAGGAAAGATGTTAAAGGATTAATTAAACATCATTCTATTCCTTTAAAAACAGGAACAGGAACAGAAATAGAAATGGCATTTGTTATTATGTGTACAAAGTTATGGTAATGTAATAATTGACCCAGAACTATTTTCCAAAAGAGGTAAATATAATTTAGAAATGACAATTACTGACAAGCTCTGAATTATTGGTAGTGTTTTTCAGGCTAATTGGTGAACATTTTTTTTGTTGTTAAAGAATAAAAATTAAGAAAAAGAAATCACAATTTAATTTCACATTAGTTTTTATTTTTTTAATCCATATTTCGACTTTAGTCTAAAGCCAACATCACCAAACTGAACAATATATTAAAATACTAATCAACATACTAATACGCAATGGTGTACAAAAACATAAATGTATACATATATACATCCATTTATTATTCTATTTATTATATTTATTGAAATATTAAATAAAGGATCAAAATATTTATTTATTCACAACTATAACAAATGTATTTTATTTTAAAATAATAATAATATTGACCCAAAAGTCCACAAAAAAACTTTCAAATAAATTTATTATTTAGTTTTCAAATTTTTAAGAAAATAACTTAATTATATCTTAACGAAAAGTCATTTCTAAACATTAAATAATGACAAATTTCAGAGATCTGTAAAAAAGTAAATCTATTAATCTATTGACTAATTTCAATACCCGTAAAAATTTTTATTCAAAAGTAATAAATACTTTCCAGAAGAAAAATGTTTCATTTGCTATAAAAATTGTTACAGGAGCCGATTTCTTTAATGGCAGAAAAACTTGAAGCTTAGTTGGCCTGACTTCAATATGCGAATATATTATAACTTATAATCTGTCCAAAACTTAGAACTCATAAAAGACTCATCGTACTCTATCTATCAGTGAATCGGCTGGATATTTTTAAAAGTTGTTTCTAAAAAAATTACTCCTTTTGAATAGGTACGACTTAGAATTACAAAAACTAGGAAAGATGTTAAAGGATTAATTAAACTTCATTCTATTCCTTTAAAAACAGGAACAGGAACAGAAATAGAAATGGCATTTGTTATTATGTGTACAAAGTTATGGTAATGTAATAATTGACCCAGTACTGTTTTCCAAAAGAGGTAAATATAGTTTAGAAAAGACAATTACTGACAAGCTCTGAATTATTGGTAGTGTTTTTCAGGCTAATTGGTGAACATTTTTTTTGTTGTTAAAGAATAAAAATTAAGAAAAAGAAATCATAATTTAATTTCACATTAGTTTTTATTTTTTTAATCCATATTTCGACTTTAGTCTAAAGCCAATATCAGGAAACTGAACAATATATTAAAATACTAATCAACATACTAATACGCAATGGTGTACAAAAACATAAATGTATACATATATACATCCATTTATTATTCTATTTATTATATTTATTGAAATATTAAATAAAGGATCAAAATATTTATTTATTCACAACTATAACAAATGTATTTTATTTTAAAATAATAATAATATTGACCCAAAAGTCCACAAAAAAACTTTCAAATAAATTTATTATTTAGTTTTCAAATTTTTAAGAAAATAGCTTAATTATATCTTAACGAAAAGTCATTTCTAAACATTAAATAATGACAAATTTCAGAGATCTGTAAAAAACTAAATCTATTAATCTATTGACTAATTTCAATATTCGTAAAAGTTTTTATTCAAAAGTAATAAATACTTTCCAGAAGAAAAATGTTTCATTTGTTATAAAAATTGTTACAGGATTTACAGCCGATTTCTTTAATGGCAGAAAAACTTTAAGCTTAGTTGGCCTGACTTCAATATGTGAATATATTATTACTTTTAATCTGTCCAAAACTTAGAACTCATAAAAGACTCATCGTACTCTATTTATCAGTGAATAGGCTGGATATTTTTAAAAGTTGTTTTTAAAAAAATTACTCCTTTTGAATAGGTATGACTTAGAATTACAAAAACTAGGAAAGATGTTAAAGGATTAATTAAACTTCATTCTATTCCTTTAAAAACAGGAACAGGAAAAAAGTCCACAAAAAAACTTTCAAATAAATTTATTATTTAGTTTTCAAATTTTTAAGAAAATAACTTAATTATATCTTAACGAAAAGTCATTTCTAAAGATTAAATAATAACAAATTTCAGAGATCTGTAAAAAACTAAATCTATTAATCTATTGACTAATTTCAATACTCGTAAAAGTTTTTATTCAAAAGTAATAAATACTTTCCAGAAGAAAAATGTTTCATTTGTTATAAAAATTGTTACAGGATTTACAGCCGATTTCTTTAATGGCAGAAAAACTTGAAGCTTAGTTGGCCTGACTTCAATATGTGAATATATTATAACTTATAATCTGTCCAAAACTTAGAACTCATAAAAGACTCATCGTACTCTATTTATCAGTGAATAGGCTGGATATTTTTAAAGTTGTTTCTAAAAAAATTACTCCTTTTGAATAGGTATGACTTAGAATTACAAAAACTAGGAAAGATGTTAAAGGATTAATTAAACTTCATTCTATTCCTTTAAAAACAGGAACAGGAACAGAAATAGAAATGGCATTTGTTATTATGTGTACAAAGTTATGGTAATGTAATAGTTGACCCAGTACTGTTTTCCAAAAGAGGTAAATATAGTTTAGAAAAGACAATTACTGACAAGCTCTGAATTATTGGTAGTGTTTTTCAGGCTAATTGGTGAACATTTTTTTTGTTGTTAAAGAATAAAAATTAAGAAAAAGAAATCATAATTTAATTTCACATTAGTTTTTATTTTTTTAATCCATATTTCGACTTTAGTCTAAAGCCAATATCAGGAAACTGAACAATATATTAAAATACTAATCAACATACTAATACGCAATGGTATACAAAAACATAAATGTATACATATATACATTCATTTATTATTCTATTTATTATATTTATTGAAATATTAAATAAAAGATCAAAATATTTATTTATTCACAACTATAACAAATGTATTTTATTTTAAAATAATAATAATATTGACCCAAAAGTCCACAAAAAAACTTTCAAATATATTTATTATTTAGTTTTCAAATTTTTAAGAAAATAACTTAATTATATCTTAACGAAAAGTCATTTCTAAAGATTAAATAATGACAAATTTCAGAGATCTGTGAAAAACTAAATCTATTAATCTATTGACTAATTTCAATACTCGTAAAAGTTTTTATTCAAAAGTAATAAATACTTTCCAGAAGAAAAATGTTTCATTTGTTATAAAAATTGTTACAGGAGCCGATTTCTTTAATGGCAGAAAAACTTGAAGCTTAGTTGGCCTGACTTCAATATGTGAATATATTATTACTTTTAATCTGTCCAAAAGTTAGAACTCATAAAAGACTCATCGTACTCTATTTATCAGTGAATCGGCTGGATATTTTTAAAAGTTGTTTCTAAAAAAATTACTCCTTTTGAATAGGAATGACTTAGAATTACAAAAACTAGGAAAGATGTTAAGGGATTAATTAAACTTCATTCTATTCCTTTAAAAACAGGAACAGGAACAGAAATAGAAATGGCATTTGTTATTATGTGTACAAAGTTATGGTAATGTAATAGTTGACCCAATACTGTTTTCCAAAAGAGGTAAATATAGTTTAGAAATGACAATTACTGACAAGGTCTGAATTATTGGTAGTGTTTTTCAGACTAATTGGTGAACATTTTTTTTGTTGTTAAAGAATAAAAATTAAGAAAAAGAAATCACAATTTCATTTCACATTAGTTTTTATTTTTTTAATCCATATTTCGACTTTAGTCTAAAGCCAACATCAGGAAACTGAACAATATATTAAAATACTAATCAACATACTAATACGCAATGGTGTACAAAAACATAAATGTATACATATATACATTCATTTATTATTCTATTTATTATATTTATTGAAATATTAAATAAAAGATCAAAATATTTATTTATTCACAACTATAACAAATGTATTTTATTTTAAAATAATAATAATATTGACCCAAAAGTCCACAAAAAAACTTTCAAATAAATTTATTATTTAGTTTTCAAATTTTTAAGAAAATAACTTAATTATATCTTAACGAAAAGTCATTTCTAAAGATTAAATAATAACAAATTTCAGAGATCTGTAAAAAACTAAATCTATTAATCTATTGACTAATTTCAATACTCGTAAAAGTTTTTATTCAAAAGTAATAAATACTTTCCAGAAGAAAAATGTTTCATTTGTTATAAAAATTGTTACAGGAGCCGATTTCTTTAATGGAAGAAAAACTTGAAGCTTACTTCAATATGTGAATATAATATAACTTATAATCTGTCCAAAACTTAGAACTCATAAAAGACTCATCGTACTCTATTTATCAGTGAATAGGCTGGATATTTTTAAAGTTGTTTTTAAAAAAATTACTCCTTTTGAATAGGTATGACTTAGATTTACAAAAACTAGGAAAGATGTTAAAGGATTAATTAAACTTCATTCTATTCCTTTAAAAACAGGAACAGGAACAGAAATAGAAATGGCATTTGTTATTATGTGTACAAAGTTATGGTAATGTAATAGTTGACCCAGTACTGTTTTCCAAAAGAGGTAAATATAGTTTAAAAAAGACAATTACTGACAAGCTTTGAATTATTGGTAGTGTTTTTCAGGCTAATTGGTGAACATTTTTTTTGTTGTTAAAGAATAAAAATTAAGAAAAAGAAATCATAATTTAATTTCACATTAGTTTTTATTTTTTTAATCCATATTTCGACTTTAGTCTAAAGCCAATATCAGGAAACTGAACAATATATTAAAATACTAATCAACATACTAATACGCAATGGTATACAAAAACATAAATGTATACATATATAAATCCATTTATTATTCTATTTATTATATTTATTGAAATATTAAATAAATGATCAAAATATTTATTTATTCACAACTATAACAAATGTATTTTATTTTAAAATAATAATAATATTGACCCAAAAGTCCACAAAAAAACTTTCAAATAAATTTATTATTTAGTTTTCAAATTTTTAAGAAAATAGCTTAATTATATCTTAACGAAAAGTCATTTCTAAACATTAAATAATGACAAATTTCAGAGATCTGTAAAAAACTAAATCTATTAATCTATTGACTAATTTCAATACTCGTAAAAGTTTTTATTCAAAGTAATAAATACTTTCCAGAAGAAAAATGTTTCATTTGTTATAAAAATTGTTACAGGATTTACAGCCGATTTCTTTAATGGCAGAAAAACTTTAAGCTTAGTTGGCCTGACTTCAATATGTGAATATATTATTACTTTTAATCTGTCCAAAACTTAGAACTCATAAAAGACTCATCGTACTCTATTTATCAGTGAATCGGCTGGATATTTTTAAAAGTTGTTTCTAAAAAAATTACTCCTTTTGAATAGGTATGACTTAGAATTACAAAAACTAGGAAAGATGTTAAGGGATTAATTAAACTTCATTCTATTCTTTCAAAAACAGGAACAGAAATAGAAATGGCATTTGTTATTATGTGTACAAAGTTATGGTAATGTAATAGTTGACCCAGTACTGTTTTCCAAAAGAGGTAAATATAGTTTAGAAAAGACAATTACTGACAAGGTCTGAATTATTGGTAGTGTTTTTCAGACTAATTGGTGAACATTTTTTTGTTGTTAAAGAATAAAAATTAAGAAAAAGAAATCACAATTTCATTTCACATTAGTTTTTATTTTTTTAATCCATATTTCGACTTTAGTCTAAAGCCAACATCAGGAAACTGAACAATATATTAAAATACTAATCAACATACTAGTACGCAATGGTGTACAAAAACATAAATGTATACATATATACATCCATTTATTATTCTATTTATTATATTTATTGAAATATTAAATAAAGGATCAAAATATTTATTTATTCACAACTATAACAAAGGTATTTTATTTTAAAATAATAATAATATTGACCCAAAAGTCCACAAAAAACTTTCAAATAAATTTATTATTTATTTTTCAAATTTTTAAGAAAATAACTTAATTATATCTTAACGAAAAGTCATTTCTAAACATTAAATAATGACAAATTTCAGAGATCTGTAAAAAACTAAATCTATTAATCTATTGACTAATTTCAATATCCGTAAAAGTTTTTATTCAAAAGTAATAAATACTTTCCAGAAGAAAAATGTTTCATTTGTTATAAAAATTGTTACAGGAGCCGATTTCTTTAATGGCAGAAAAACTTTAAGCTTAGTTGGCCTGACTTCAATATGTGAATATATTATAACTTATAATCTGTCCAAAACTTAGAACTCATAAAAGACTCATCGTACTCTATTTATCAGTGAATCGGCTGGATATTTTTAAAAGTTGTTTCTAAAAAAATTACTCCTTTTGAATAGGTATGACTTAGAATTACAAAAACTAGGAAAGATGTTAAGGGATTAATTAAACTTCATTCTATTTTTTTAAAAACAGGAACAGAAATAGAAATGGCATTTGTTATTATGTGTACTAAGTTATGGTAATGTAATAATTGACCCAGAACTATTTTCCAAAAGAGGTAAATATAGTTTAGAAAAGACAATTACTGACAAGGTCTGAATTATTGGTAGTGTTTTTCAGACTAATTGGTGAACATTTTTTTTGTTGTTAAAGAATAAAAATTAAGAAAAAGAAATCACAATTTCATTTCACATTAGTTTTTATTTTTTTAATCCATATTTCGACTTTAGTCTAAAGCCAACATCAGGAAACTGAACAATATATTAAAATACTAATCAACATACTAATACGCAATGGTGTACAAAAACATAAATGTATACCATTTATTATCCTATTTATTATATTTATTGAAATATTAAATAAAGAATCAAAATATTTATTTATTCACAACTATAACAAATGTATTTTATTTTAAAATAATAATAATATTGACCCAAAAGTCCACAAAAAAACTTTCAAATAAATTTATTATTTAGTTTTCAAATTTTTAAGAAAATAACTTAATTATATCTTAACGAAAAGTCATTTCTAAACATTAAATAATGACAAATTTCAGAGATCTGTGAAAAACTAAATCTATTAATCTATTGACTAATTTTAATACTCGTAAAAGTTTTTATTCAAAAGTAATAAATACTTTCCAGAAGAAAAATGTTTCATTTGTTATAAAAATTGTTACAGGAGCCGATTTCTTTAATGGAAGAAAAACTTGAAGCTTACTTCAATATGTGAATATAATATAACTTATAATCTGTCCAAAACTTAGAACTCATAAAAGACTCATCGTACTCTATTTATCAGTGAATCGGCTGGATATTTTAAAAGTTGTTTTTAAAAAAATTACTCCTTTTGAATAGGTATGACTTAGAATTACAAAAACTAGGAAAGATGTTAAGGGATTAATTAAACTTCATTCCATTCCTTTAAAAACAGGAACAGGAACAGAAATAGAAATGGCATTTGTTATTATGTGTACAAAGTTATGGTAATGTAATAGTTGACCCAGTACTGTTTTCCAAAAGAGGTAAATATAGTTTAGAAAAGACAATTACTGACAAGGTCTGAATTATTGGTAGTGTTTTTCAGACTAATTGGTGAACATTTTTTTGTTGTTAAAGAATAAAAATTAAGAAAAAGAAATCACAATTTCATTTCACATTAGTTTTTATTTTTTTAATCCATATTTCGACTTTAGTCTAAAGCCAACATCAGGAAACTGAACAATATATTAAAATACTAATCAACATACTAATACGCAATGGTGTACAAAAACATAAATGTATACATATATACATCCATTTATTATTCTATTTATTATATTTATTGAAATATTAAATAAAGGATCAAAATATTTATTTATTCACAACTATAACAAATGTATTTTATTTTAAAATAATAATAATATTGACCCAAAAGTCCACAAAAAAACTTTCAAATAAATTTATTATTTAGTTTTCAAATTTTTAAGAAAATAACTTAATTATATCTTAACGAAAAGTCATTTCTAAAGATTAAATAATGACAAATTTCAGAGATCTGTGAAAAACTAAATCTATTAATCTACTGACTAATTTCAATACTCGTAAAAGTTTTTATTCAAAAGTAATAAATACTTTCCAGAAGAAAAATGTTTCATTTGTTATAAAAATTGTTACAGGATTTACAGCCGATTTCTTTAATGGCAGAAAAACTTTAAGCTTAGTTGGCCTGACTTCAATATGTGAATATATTATTACTTTTAATCTGTCCAAAACTTAGAACTCATAAAAGTCTCATCGTACTCTATTTATCAGTGAATAGGCTGGATATTTTTAAAAGTTGTTTCTAAAAAAATTACTTCTTTTGAATAGGTATGACTTAGAATTACAAAAACTAGGAAAGATGTTAAAGGATTAATTAAACATCATTCTATTCCTTTAAAAACAGGAACAGGAACAGAAATAGAAATGGCATTTGTTATTATGTGTACAAAGTTATGGTAATGTAATAATTGACCCAGAACTATTTTCCAAAAGAGGTAAATATAATTTAGAAATGACAATTACTGACAAGCTCTGAATTATTGGTAGTGTTTTTCAGGCTAATTGGTGAACATTTTTTTTGTTGTTAAAGAATAAAAATTAAGAAAAAGAAATCACAATTTAATTTCACATTAGTTTTTATTTTTTTAATCCATATTTCGACTTTAGTCTAAAGCCAACATCAGGAAACTGAACAATATATTAAAATACTAATCAACATATTAATACGTAATGGTGAACAAAAGCATATATGTATACATATGTACATACATTTATTATTCTATTCTTTATATTTATTGAAATATTAAATAAAAGATCAAAATATTTATTTATTCACAACTATAACAAATGTATTTTATTTTAAAATAGTAATAATATTGACCCAAAAGTCCACAAAAAGACTTTCAAATAAATTTATTATTTATTTAAAATTTTTAAGAAAATAACTTAATTATATCTTAACGAAAAGTCATTTCTAAACATTAAATAATGACAAATTTCAGAGATCTGTAAAAAACTAAATCTATTAATCTATTGACTAATTTCAATACCCGTAAAAGTTTTTATTCAAAAGTAATAAATACTTTCCAGAAGAAAAATGTTTCATTTGTTATAAAAATTGTTACAGGATTTACAGCCGATTTCTTTAATGGCAGAAAAACTTGAAGCTTAGTTGGCCTGACTTCAATATGTGAATATAATATAACTTATAATCTGTCCAAAACTTAGAACTCATAAAAGACTCATCGTACTCTATTTATCAGTGAATCGGCTGGATATTTTTAAAAGTTGTTTCTAAAAAAATTACTCCTTTTGAATAGGTATGACTTAGAATTACAAAAACTAGGAAAGATGTTAAGGGATTAATTAAACTTCATTCTATTCTTTCAAAAACAGGAACAGAAATAGAAATGGCATTTGTTATTATGTGTACAAAGTTATGGTAATGTAATAGTTGACCCAGTACTGTTTTCCAAAAGAGTTAAATATAGTTTAGAAAAGACAATTACTGACAAGGTCTGAATTATTGGTAGTGTTTTTCAGGCTAATTGGTGAACATTTTTTTTGTTGTTAAAGAATAAAAATTAAGAAAAAGAAATCACAATTTAATTTCACATTAGTTTTTATTTTTTTAATCCATATTTCGACTTTAGTCTAAAGCTAATATCAGGAAACTGAACAATATATTAAAATACTAATCAACATACAATGGCAATGGTAACATAAATGTATACAGATATACATCATTTTATATTCATTATATAATGATGAAATTTAAATAAAACATCAAAATAGTATTTACACAACCATAACAAATGTATTTTATTTTAAAATAATAATAATATTGACCCAAAAGTCCACAAAAAAACTTTCAAATAAATTTATTATTTAGTTTTCAAATTTTTAAGAAAATAACTTAATTATATCTTAACGAAAAGTCATTTCTAAAGATTAAATAATAAAAAATTTCAGAGATCTGTAAAAAAGTAAATCTATTAATCTATTGACTAATTTCAATACTCGTAAAAGTTTTTATTCAAAAGTAATAAATACTTTCCAGAAGAAAAATGTTTCATTTGTTATAAAAATTGTTACAGGAGCCGATTTCTTTAATGGAAGAAAAACTTAAAGCTTACTTCAATATGTGAATATAATATAACTTATAATCTGTCCAAAACTTAGAACTCATAAAAGACTCATCGTACTCTATTTATCAGTGAATAGACTGGATATTTTTAAAGTTGTTTCTAAAAAAATTACTCCTTTTGAATAGGTATGACTTAGAATTACAAAAACTAGGAAAGATGTTAAAGGATTAATTAAACTTCATTCTATTCCTTTAAAAACAGGAACAGGAACAGAAATAGAAATAGAATTTGTTATTATGTGTACAAAGTTATGGTAATGTAATAGTTGACCCAGTACTGTTTTCCAAAAGAGGTAAATATAGTTTAGAAAAGACAATTACTGACAAGCTCTGTATTATTGGTAGTGTTTTTCAGGCTAATTGGTGAACATTTTTTTTGTTGTTAAAGAATAAAAATTAAGAAAAAGAAATCACAATTTAATTTCAACAT
>NC_051848.1:101400014-101407316 GCF_002237135.1 Teleopsis dalmanni
AAAAAATATATATCAGTTTCCTTCAGTTTCCTACCACACAGAAAATAAGTTCCAAAGAGAGAAAGATATTTTTTTAATAACACAGATGCTTTTAAAATTATATCTTTCGTTTGGTAGCAGTTAAAATTATGGCGGGAAAATTTCTACCTACTGGTATGTGAACTGAAATGTTTAGGGGTTGCATTATTATAGCATTCATTTTGTATTAAAAAAAAAGTAACTGGCAAAATTGCCAGTACAGTTCACACGAAAACCAAGGACATTCAAGAACTATATTTACAATGCATACATATACTTCCAAGCCGAATGAGTGTGAGTATATGAGTGTGAGTGTGAGTAAAATTGAGTAAGAAACTATAAGCCGAAATGAAATGAAGATGGAACGTGAGTAATTTTGTTATCTGCATTTACGCGCCAAAATATATGAGATAAAATCCATGTTTGAGTAAAATTTAATAGAATTGCATACAACCTAAGACCACTGATGAAGAGTATTTGGTAATACTCGAAACAGCGTTGTATGGTCAGCCAAATTTCAATAAAAATTAATATAAAAATTTTGTGTTTGTCCTTTATTTCTTTCTTTGCTATTCGAAAAACGCTCTAAAAGAAATTTTTATATAAATAATAATTGTTTGAAATGAAGTATGTTTTCTTTAATTAAATAAATTGATCGTCCTGAAAAGGACGGTTGTTGTTCGAAAATTTCGAAAGAAATAGTGTTGTAAGATATAGTTTAAGCCTTCTTTTCTGTTTTCTTAGGCAAAAGTACAGCTTGGATGTTTGGTAATACACCACCTTGTGCGATTGTAACACCAGACAACAATTTGTTTAATTCTTCGTCATTACGGATGGCCAATTGTAAATGACGGGGTATGATTCTTGTCTTCTTATTATCGCGTGCTGCATTGCCAGCCAATTCAAGAACTTCAGCTGCCAAATATTCCATTACAGCAGCTAAGTAGACGGGAGCGCCGGCACCAACGCGTTCAGCATAGTTGCCTTTACGCAACAATCGATGAATACGACCAACTGGAAATTGTAATCCAGCACGATTTGAGCGAGACTTTGCCTTGCCCTTAACTTTACCTCCTTTACCACGTCCAGACATATTTCAATAGTATTTGATTGTTAAGTTGATCTACGTGATCTAAGTTGAAAACAGGCAAACACCAAGAATTTATACCTTTTTCATCCCCTAATGTGAAGAGAGAATTTCTTGAAATTTCTGTTTTAAAAATACTTAAATTCTGAGCGAGGGTAGTTCAAATTTGAGAATTCGAAAAATTGAAAATTTGAAAATTTACATTTGAAATCATGCCACCAAAAACTAGCGGAAAAGCGGTCAAGAAGGACGGAAAGGCTCAGAAGAATATAACTAAGAACGATAAGAAGAAGAAGCGCAGGAGGAAGGAAAGTTATGCTATTTACATTTATAAAGTATTGAAGCAAGTTCATCCTGATACTGGTATTTCATCCAAGGCTATGAGCATCATGAACAGCTTTGTGAATGATATATTCGAGCGCATTGCTGCTGAAGCTTCACGTTTGGCCCACTATAACAAACGATCCACAATTACTAGTCGGGAAATTCAGACTGCAGTTCGCCTTTTACTTCCTGGAGAATTGGCTAAGCACGCAGTTAGTGAAGGTACTAAAGCCGTCACTAAGTATACCAGTTCCAAGTAAATTTCTTTGTATTGAACAATCAACATTAACTCCAACGGTCCTTTTCAGGGCCACAAAAATATTTAATTAAAGTCGATAATTGATCTTAAAATTATTAGTATAGACTTCACAAATAAAGAACATTCCTAAAACGATTGAAATAGTAAACTGCATTGAGTACTTGTATCGGAACAAAAAATATCATCAAAACCAAAAAATTAGAGAACTTAGTTCACTCTGATTATAGCATAGTTATTAGGTTTCAATTAAAATACAGAGAGTCACAATTCTCAAAGAAAAATTAACAATATGGTATATTCAAAAAAAACCTTACCTAATAATTTATTTAGAAATAATGATGCCGAGGTATATGGTGTCATCACTGACCTATAACTATATATGTTAAACAAAATTGCAGTTTTTATCTATTGTCAGATAATAGAAATCGGATTTGGTTTCGTTATTATTAAGAATTGTTCTGACAGAGTTTATAATAGTTTAACAGAAGATCATCAAATTAGAACAGAGTATTTGTAAAATATTTGAGTTTTTAAATGTTTTGACAACTTTGACAAGACATCGTTAACAAATGAAAAGCTTTCCATTTCCAAATTTGATTCTAAATCGACAGGATTCGAAATATGAAAAATAAAGCCGTTTGAATTACTTACTTAAACCTCATCATCAAATTAGCACATTTACTCTTCTTCATGTATGCCTATAACTTTATATTATCCATGGTATTTGTGTTTTTTTTTTGGATGTAGCTCTTTAAACTATTAGATAGCTTCTCAAGTCAGTATATGCTGTTTCTGTTCTCACATTTACGTAATATTTCAAAATTTTTTTTATTATAATCTATTTATCTATTAGATGAAATAAATTCAAAACTTTGTACTGTGTCCACTGGTCGATCTTAATCGAAAGCCACAGCGTGAAAAGTGAAACTTCATCTCTTTATAGTAATAAGAATTTAATACAAGTCCTTCAATTGTTATATTAAGTTAATAATTTGAACAAGCAACAAAGCAAAATAACTACTAAATTTCAATAACATCGGCGATCTTATGCCCAAACTCCACTTGGTCCCAAGTAATTACCCGTTATGATCTTATGGTTAATACTAGTAACCAGGTGTGAAATTTAAATACAGTGTTACAAACATATATAAATACTATAAACGAAAAGTTAAATTACAAAGAATTTCGATTGCTTTTATTCATTTCGTCTGAGTATTATCAATTTGAATATGACTATTAACTATCTCTTTTCTTTAATTAATTTTGGTCCTGAAAAGGACCGATTTTTAAAAATTTTTTTAAAAGTGCTTCTTAAGCACGTTCTCCACGAATACGTCTCGCCAATTGAATATCTTTTGGCATAATGGTTACGCGTTTAGCATGAATAGCGCATAAGTTAGTGTCTTCAAAAAGTCCCACCAAGTATGCTTCGCTAGCTTCTTGCAGAGCCATTACAGCAGAACTCTGGAAACGTAAATCAGTTTTGAAATCCTGTGCAATTTCACGGACTAAACGCTGGAATGGCAGTTTGCGAATTAAGAGCTCTGTACTCTTTTGGTAGCGACGAATTTCACGCAAAGCTACAGTTCCCGGACGATAACGATGTGGTTTTTTTACACCGCCAGTTGCGGGCGCACTTTTGCGTGCGGCCTTAGTAGCCAATTGTTTACGTGGTGCCTTACCACCAGTCGATTTACGAGCAGTTTGCTTTGTACGAGCCATAATTAAACAAATTGTTAAATAAAATTTAATTTAACGAAAAAATGTTGAGAGAGTAAATTTCAAAACAAACTCTTATGATCCATCTCAACTGTTCACATGTTCAAACAGTCATTGTCCTTCATATCCTTCATATCCTTTACATTGTTTATTTCTACCCTAAATTATTTGAGTGCCTTTGAGTAATTTGTTGTATTTAAGCATTTTCACTCAAACCTTTTTCTATTGTTCATTTTTTCTATAAATACTGTGCGTATCTAGTGTGGAATTTATTTACTGTTTAAGTCTGAATAGACAAGTATTATCTGTACTAAAATTATAAACTCAAAATGACTGGTCGTGGTAAAGGTGGTAAAGGTTTGGGAAAAGGTGGTGCTAAGCGTCATCGCAAAGTTCTTCGTGATAACATCCAAGGTATCACGAAACCAGCTATTAGACGTTTGGCCCGCCGTGGTGGAGTAAAGCGTATTTCTGGCTTGATTTACGAAGAAACTCGTGGTGTATTGAAGGTATTTCTGGAAAATGTGATCCGTGATGCAGTTACATATACAGAACATGCCAAAAGGAAGACTGTTACAGCTATGGATGTTGTATATGCTTTGAAAAGACAAGGTCGCACCCTCTACGGTTTCGGAGGTTAAGTTAATAACATTCAACTAACAATGCAATAACAATATATATTGCCCAATGGTCCTTTTCAGGACCCAAATATTTTTATTATTTGAGATAAATAATTCATTTGAACACATACTCGACAGTAATTTATAGAAATATTTGTATTGACTGAAAAGATTAAGATTTTAAGACAAAAATAAACTGAAGTTTACATTAAGTAAGAGGCTTTGGAAATTTTTCTTAGTTTGATTTTCAAAAAACATGTTTTAATGTAGGAATTCAAAATTGTTTTTTTTTTGACAAGCTGGTATTAGATATAGAAATGTCTGAGAATATTTCAAGATTTGATATTTCTCAATAAAGAAGAAGTAAATATAACAAAGATGTATGTAACATTTCGGTTCTTAGAAAAGTTTACAATGCATAGAGAACTTAATTGTTAGCTCCAATAATTATACAAATAATTGTTTAAGTTTTTTGTCTATACTATCATTCTCAATGTGATTTTACATGGCAACATGGCCTGAAACAATATTGAAAACCAATATCTCATAATGAAATTCCATTTATACTCGTAACACTTAGTATTTAAATGTGTACCTGAATTGAATAAAGCTATAAAAAAATATATATCAGTTTCCTTCAGTTTACCACACAGAAAATAAGTTCCAAAGAGAGAAAGATATTTTTTTAATAACACAGATGCTTTTAAAATTATATCTTTCGTTTGGTAGCAGTTAAAATTATGGCGGGAAAATTTCTACCTACTGGTATGTGAACTGAAATGTTTAGGGGTTGCATTATTATAGCATTCATTTTGTATTAAAAAAAAAGTAACTGACAAAATTGCCAGTACAGTTCACACGAAAACCAAGGACATTCAAGAACTATATTTACAATGCATACATATACTTCCAAGCCGAATGAGTGTAAGTATATGAGTGTGAGTGTGAGTAAAATTGAGTAAGAAACTATAAGCCGAAATGAAATGAAGATGGAACTTGAGTAATTTTGTTATCTGCATTTACGCGCCAAAATATATGAGATAAAATCCATGTTTGAGTAAAATTTAATAGAATTGCATACAACCTAAGACCACTGATGAAGAGTATTTGGTAATACTCGAAACAGCGTTGTATGGTCAGCCAAATTTCAATAAAAATTAATATAAAAATTTTGTGTTTGTCCTTTATTTCTTTCTTTGCTATTCGAAAAACGCTCTAAAAGAAATTTTTATATAAATAATAATTGTTTGAAATGAAGTATGTTTTCTTTAATTAAATAAATTGATCGTCCTGAAAAGGACGGTTGTTGTTCGAAAATTTCGAAAGAAATAGTGTTGTAAGATATAGTTTAAGCCTTCTTTTCTGTTTTCTTAGGCAAAAGTACAGCTTGGATGTTTGGTAATACACCACCTTGTGCGATTGTAACACCAGACAACAATTTGTTTAATTCTTCGTCATTACGGATGGCCAATTGTAAATGACGGGGTATGATTCTTGTCTTCTTATTATCGCGTGCTGCATTGCCAGCCAATTCAAGAACTTCAGCTGCCAAATATTCCATTACAGCAGCTAAGTAGACGGGAGCGCCGGCACCAACGCGTTCAGCATAGTTGCCTTTACGCAACAATCGATGAATACGACCAACTGGAAATTGTAATCCAGCACGATTTGAGCGAGACTTTGCCTTGCCCTTAACTTTACCTCCTTTACCACGACCAGACATATTTCAATAGTATTTGATTGTTAAGTTGATCTACGTGATCTAAGTTGAAAACAGGCAAACACCAAGAATTTATACCTTTTTCATCCCCTAATGTGAAGAGAGAATTTCTTGAAATTTCTGTTTTAAAAATACTTAAATTCTGAGCGAGGGTAGTTCAAATTTGAGAATTCGAAAAATTGAAAATTTGAAAATTTACATTTGAAATCATGCCACCAAAAACTAGCGGAAAAGCGGTCAAGAAGGACGGAAAGGCTCAGAAGAATATAACTAAGAACGATAAGAAGAAGAAGCGCAGGAGGAAGGAAAGTTATGCTATTTACATTTATAAAGTATTGAAGCAAGTTCATCCTGATACTGGTATTTCATCCAAGGCTATGAGCATCATGAACAGCTTTGTGAATGATATATTCGAACGCATTGCTGCTGAAGCTTCACGTTTGGCCCACTATAACAAACGATCCACAATTACTAGTCGGGAAATTCAGACTGCAGTTCGCCTTTTACTTCCTGGAGAATTGGCTAAGCACGCAGTTAGTGAAGGTACTAAAGCCGTCACTAAGTATACCAGTTCCAAGTAAATTTCTTTGTATTGAACAATCAACATTAACTCCAACGGTCCTTTTCAGGGCCACAAAAATATTTAATTAAAGTCGATAATTGATCTTAAAATTATTAGTATAGACTTCACAAATAAAGAACATTCCTAAAACGATTGAAATAGTAAACTGCATTGAGTACTTGTATCGGAACAAAAAATATCATCAAAACCAAAAAATTAGAGAACTTAGTTCACTCTGATTATAGCATAGTTATTAGGTTTCAATTAAAATACAGAGAGTCACAATTCTCAAAGAAAAATTAACAATATGGTATATTCAAAAAAAACCTTACCTAATAATTTATTTAGAAATAATGATACCGAGGTATATGGTGTCATCACTGACCTATAACTATATATGTTAAACAAAATTGCAGTTTTTATCTATTGTCAGATAATAGAAGTCGGTTGGTTTCGTTATTATTAAGAATTGTTCTGACAGAGTTAATAGTTCAACAGAAGATCATCAAATTAGAACAGAGTATTTGTAAAATATTTGAGTTTTTAAATGTTTTGACAACTTTGACAAGACATCGTTAACAAATGAAAAGCTTTCCATTTCCAAATTTGATTCTAAATCGACAGGATTCGAAATATGAAAAATAAAGCCGTTTGAATTACTTACTTAAACCTCATCATCAAATTAGCACATTTACTCTTCTTCATGTATGCCTATAACTTTATATTATCTATGGTATTTGTGTTTTTTTTTTGGATGTAGCTCTTTAAACTATTAGATAGCTTCTCAAGTCAGTATATGCTGTTTCTGTTCTCACATTTACGTAATATTTCAAAATTTTTTTTATTATAATCTATTTATCTATTAGATGAAATAAATTCAAAACTTTGTACTGTGTCCACTGGTCGATCTTAATCGAAAGCCACAGCGTGAAAAGTGAAACTTCATCTCTTTATAGTAATAAGAATTTAATACAAGTCCTTCAATTGTTATAT
>NC_051848.1:101407416-101416160 GCF_002237135.1 Teleopsis dalmanni
ATTTTTTTATTAGAGGTTTTGTTGCACTTGCAACTGAAAATGGGTAAGCTACTTTCCTCCATCCCTGCAATATAAAACATGTAAAGTATATCGTTTTGTAAGTTCGGATATTTCAAATTCTATAAAAGAGTATATAAAAAAAACGTGACTTATTTTGTGTTCTAAGATCACATATTCCTATATATGTAAATACGTAAATTTAATACTTATTATAATTGGTGGGTTGTGATGCTTCAACTTTTTGAATTTCGCGCAGTTTAGGTTTTCTTCAACTACACGCGGGAAATAAAATATTAGAGATATTTCGAATTTTTGAAAACCTTATGTGAAACGTATCCCCAAAATGATTGATACACATACTTATAGATGGTTTGGATCGTCTTAAGATTTAAAGGTTTTTAATAAAGAAAATTTTTTTATTAGAGGTTTTTTGTTGCACTTGCAACTGAAAATGGGTAAGCTACTTTCCTCCATCCCTGCAATATAAAACATGTAAAGTATATCGTTTTGTAAGTTCGGATATTTCAAATTCTATAAAAGAGTATATAAAAAAACGTGACTTATTTTGTGTTCTAAGATCACATATTCCTATATATGTAAATACGTAAATTTAATACTTATTATAATTGGTGGGTTGTGATGCTTCAACTTTTTGAATTTCGCGCAGTTTAGGTTTTCTTCAACTACACGCGGGAAATAAAATATTAGAGATATTTCGAATTTTTGAAAACCTTATGTGAAACGTATCCCCAAAATGATTGATACACATACTTATAGATGGTTTGGATCGTCTTAAGATTTAAAGGTTTTTAATAAAGAAAATTTTTTTATTACAGGTTTTTTGTTGCACTTGCAACTGAAAATGGGTAAGCTACTTTCCTCCATCCCTGCAATATAAAACATGTAAAGTATATCGTTTTGTAAGTTCGGATATTTCAAATTCTATAAAAGAGTATATAAAAAAAACGTGACTTATTTTGTGTTCTAAGATCACATATTCCTATATATGTAAATACGTAAATTTAATACTTATTATAATTGGTGGGTTGTGATGCTTCAACTTTTTGAATTTCGCGCAGTTTAGGTTTTCTTCAACTACACGCGGGAAATAAAATATTAGAGATATTTCGAATTTTTGAAAACCTTATGTGAAACGTATCCCCAAAATGATTGATACACATACTTATAGATGGTTTGGATCGTCTTAAGATTTAAAGGTTTTTAATAAAGAAAATTTTTTTATTAGAGGTTTTTTGTTGCACTTGCAACTGAAAATGGGTAAGCTACTTTCCTCCATCCCTGCAATATAAAACATGTAAAGTATATCGTTTTGTAAGTTCGGATATTTCAAATTCTATAAAAGAGTATATAAAAAAACGTGACTTATTTTGTGTTCTAAGATCACATATTCCTATATATGTAAATACGTAAATTTAATACTTATTATAATTGGTGGGTTGTGATGCTTCAACTTTTTGAATTTCGCGCAGTTTAGGTTTTCTTCAACTACACGCGGGAAATAAAATATTAGAGATATTTCGAATTTTTGAAAACCTTATGTGAAACGTATCCCCAAAATGATTGATACACATACTTATAGATGGTTTGGATCGTCTTAAGATTTAAAGGTTTTTAATAAAGAAAATTTTTTTATTACAGGTTTTTTGTTGCACTTGCAACTGAAAATGGGTAAGCTACTTTCCTCCATCCCTGCAATATAAAACATGTAAAGTATATCGTTTTGTAAGTTCGGATATTTCAAATTCTATAAAAGAGTATATAAAAAAAACGTGACTTATTTTGGGTTCTAAGATCACATATTCCTATATATGTAAATACGTAAATTTAATACTTATTATAATTGGTGGGTTGTGATGCTTCAACCCTTTGAATTTCCCGCAGTTTAGGTTTTCTTCAACTAAACGTGGGAAATAAAATATTAGAGATATTTCGAATTTTTGGAAACCTTACGTGAAACGTATCCCCAAAATGATTGATACACATACTTATAGATGGTTCGGATCGTCTCAAGATTTAAAGGTTTTTAATAAAGAAAATTTTTTTATTAGAGGTTTTTTGTTGCACTTGCAACTGAAAATGGGTAAGCTACTTTCCTCCATCCCTGCAATATAAAACATGTAAAGTATATCGTTTTGTAAGTTCGGATATTTCAAATTCTATAAAAGAGTATATAAAAAAACGTGACTTATTTTGTGTTCTAAGATCACATATTCCTATATATGTAAATACGTAAATTTAATACTTATTATAATTGGTGGGTTGTGATGCTTCAACTTTTTGAATTTCCCGCAGTTTAGGTTTTCTTCAAACTAAACGTGGGAAATAAAATATTAGAGATATTTCGAATTTTTGGAAACCTTACGTGAAACGTATCCCCAAAATGATTGATACACATACTTATAGATGGTTTGGATCGTCTCAAGATTTAAAGGTTTTTAATAAAGAAAATATTTTTATTAGAGGTTTTTTGTTGCACTTGCAACTGAAAATGGGTAAGCTACTTTCCTCCATCCCTGCAATATAAAACATGTAAAGTATATCGTTTTGTAAGTTCGGATATTTCAAATTCTATAAAAGAGTATATAAAAAAAACGTGACTTATTTTGTGTTCTAAGATCACATATTCCTATATATGTAAATACGTAAATTTAATACTTATTATAATTGGTGGGTTGTGATGCTTCAACTTTTTGAATTTCGCGCAGTTTAGGTTTTCTTCAACTACACGCGGGAAATAAAATATTAGAGATATTTCGAATTTTTGAAAACCTTATGTGAAACGTATCCCCAAAATGATTGATACACATACTTATAGATGGTTTGGATCGTCTTAAGATTTAAAGGTTTTTAATAAAGAAAATTTTTTTATTACAGGTTTTTTGTTGCACTTGCAACTGAAAATGGGTAAGCTACTTTCCTCCATCCCTGCAATATAAAACATGTAAAGTATATCGTTTTGTAAGTTCGGATATTTCAAATTCTATAAAAGAGTATATAAAAAAAACGTGACTTATTTTGTGTTCTAAGATCACATATTCCTATATATGTAAATACGTAAATTTAATACTTATTATAATTGGTGGGTTGTGATGCTTCAACCCTTTGAATTTCCCGCAGTTTAGGTTTTCTTCAACTAAACGTGGGAAATAAAATATTAGAGATATTTCGAATTTTTGAAAACCTTACGTGAAACGTATCCCCAAAATGATTGATACACATACTTATAGATGGTTTGGATCGTCTCAAGATTTAAAGGTTTTTAATAAAGAAAATTTTTTTATTAGAGGTTTTTTGTTGCACTTGCAACTGAAAATGGGTAAGCTACTTTCCTCCATCCCTGCAATATAAAACATGTAAAGTATATCGTTTTGTAAGTTCGGATATTTCAAATTCTATAAAAGAGTATATAAAAAAAACGTGACTTATTTTGTGTTCTAAGATCACATATTCCTATATATGTAAATACGTAAATTTAATACTTATTATAATTGGTGGGTTGTGATGCTTCAACCCTTTGAATTTCCCGCAGTTTAGGTTTTCTTCAACTACACGCGGGAAATAAAATATTAGAGATATTTCGAATTTTTGAAAACCTTATGTGAAACGTATCCCCAAAATGATTGATACACATACTTATAGATGGTTTGGATCGTCTCAAGATTTAAAGGTTTTTAATAAAGAAAATTTTTTTATTAGAGGTTTTTTGTTGCACTTGCAACTGAAAATGGGTAAGCTACTTTCCTCCATCCCTGCAATATAAAACATGTAAAGTATATCGTTTTGTAAGTTCGGATATTTCAAATTCTATAAAAGAGTATATAAAAAAAACGTGACTTATTTTGTGTTCTAAGATCACATATTCCTATATATGTAAATACGTAAATTTAATACTTATTATAATTGGTGGGTTGTGATGCTTCAACCCTTTGAATTTCCCGCAGTTTAGGTTTTCTTCAACTAAACGTGGGAAATAAAATATTAGAGATATTTCGAATTTTTGGAAACCTTATGTGAAACGTATCCCCAAAATGATTGATACACATACTTATAGATGGTTTGGATCGTCTCAAGATTTAAAGGTTTTTAATAAAGAAAATTTTTTTATTAGAGGTTTTTTGTTGCACTTGCAACTGAAAATGGGTAAGCTACTTTCCTCCATCCCTGCAATATAAAACATGTAAAGTATATCGTTTTGTAAGTTCGGATATTTCAAATTCTATAAAAGAGTATATAAAAAAAACGTGACTTATTTTGTGTTCTAAGATCACATATTCCTATATATGTAAATACGTAAATTTAATACTTATTATAATTGGTGGGTTGTGATGCTTCAACCCTTTGAATTTCCCGCAGTTTAGGTTTTCTTCAACTACACGCGGGAAATAAAATATTAGAGATATTTCGAATTTTTGAAAACCTTATGTGAAACGTATCCCCAAAATGATTGATACACATACTTATAGATGGTTTGGATCGTCTTAAGATTTAAAGGTTTTTAATAAAGAAAATTTTTTTATTAGAGGTTTTTTGTTGCACTTGCAACTGAAAATGGGTAAGCTACTTTCCTCCATCCCTGCAATATAAAACATGTAAAGTATATCGTTTTGTAAGTTCGGATATTTCAAATTCTATAAAAGAGTATATAAAAAAAACGTGACTTATTTTGTGTTCTAAGATCACATATTCCTATATATGTAAATACGTAAATTTAATACTTATTATAATTGGTGGGTTGTGATGCTTCAACCCTTTGAATTTCCCGCAGTTTAGGTTTTCTTCAACTAAACGTGGGAAATAAAATATTAGAGATATTTCGAATTTTTGGAAACCTTATGTGAAACGTATCCCCAAAATGATTGATACACATACTTATAGATGGTTTGGATCGTCTTAAGATTTAAAGGTTTTTAATAAAGAAAATTTTTTTATTACAGGTTTTTTGTTGCACTTGCAACTGAAAATGGGTAAGCTACTTTCCTCCATCCCTGCAATATAAAACATGTAAAGTATATCGTTTTGTAAGTTCGGATATTTCAAATTCTATAAAAGAGTATATAAAAAAAACGTGACTTATTTTGTGTTCTAAGATCACATATTCCTATATATGTAAATACGTAAATTTAATACTTATTATAATTGGTGGGTTGTGATGCTTCAACTTTTTGAATTTCGCGCAGTTTAGGTTTTCTTCAACTACACGCGGGAAATAAAATATTAGAGATATTTCGAATTTTTGAAAACCTTATGTGAAACGTATCCCCAAAATGATTGATACACATACTTATAGATGGTTTGGATCGTCTTAAGATTTAAAGGTTTTTAATAAAGAAAATTTTTTTATTAGAGGTTTTTTGTTGCACTTGCAACTGAAAATGGGTAAGCTACTTTCCTCCATCCCTGCAATATAAAACATGTAAAGTATATCGTTTTGTAAGTTCGGATATTTCAAATTCTATAAAAGAGTATATAAAAAAACGTGACTTATTTTGTGTTCTAAGATCACATATTCCTATATATGTAAATACGTAAATTTAATACTTATTATAATTGGTGGGTTGTGATGCTTCAACCCTTTGAATTTCCCGCAGTTTAGGTTTTCTTCAACTAAACGTGGGAAATAAAATATTAGAGATATTTCGAATTTTTGGAAACCTTATGTGAAACGTATCCCCAAAATGATTGATACACATACTTATAGATGGTTTGGATCGTCTTAAGATTTAAAGGTTTTTAATAAAGAAAATTTTTTTATTACAGGTTTTTTGTTGCACTTGCAACTGAAAATGGGTAAGCTACTTTCCTCCATCCCTGCAATATAAAACATGTAAAGTATATCGTTTTGTAAGTTCGGATATTTCAAATTCTATAAAAGAGTATATAAAAAAACGTGACTTATTTTGTGTTCTAAGATCACATATTCCTATATATGTAAATACGTAAATTTAATACTTATTATAATTGGTGGGTTGTGATGCTTCAACCCTTTGAATTTCGCGCAGTTTAGGTTTTCTTCAACTAAACGTGGGAAATAAAATATTAGAGATATTTCGAATTTTTGAAAACCTTATGTGAAACGTATCCCCAAAATGATTGATACACATACTTATAGATGGTTTGGATCGTCTTAAGATTTAAAGGTTTTTAATAAAGAAAATTTTTTTATTAGAGGTTTTTTGTTGCACTTGCAACTGAAAATGGGTAAGCTACTTTCCTCCATCCCTGCAATATAAAACATGTAAAGTATATCGTTTTGTAAGTTCGGATATTTCAAATTCTATAAAAGAGTATATAAAAAAAACGTGACTTATTTTGTGTTCTAAGATCACATATTCCTATATATGTAAATACGTAAATTTAATACTTATTATAATTGGTGGGTTGTGATGCTTCAACCCTTTGAATTTCCCGCAGTTTAGGTTTTCTTCAACTACACGCGGGAAATAAAATATTAGAGATATTTCGAATTTTTGAAAACCTTATGTGAAACGTATCCCCAAAATGATTGATACACATACTTATAGATGGTTTGGATCGTCTCAAGATTTAAAGGTTTTTAATAAAGAAAATTTTTTTATTACAGGTTTTTTGTTGCACTTGCAACTGAAAATGGGTAAGCTACTTTCCTCCATCCCTGCAATATAAAACATGTAAAGTATATCGTTTTGTAAGTTCGGATATTTCAAATTCTATAAAAGAGTATATAAAAAAAACGTGACTTATTTTGTGTTCTAAGATCACATATTCCTATATATGTAAATACGTAAATTTAATACTTATTATAATTGGTGGGTTGTGATGCTTCAACCCTTTGAATTTCCCGCAGTTTAGGTTTTCTTCAACTAAACGTGGGAAATAAAATATTAGAGATATTTCGAATTTTTGGAAACCTTATGTGAAACGTATCCCCAAAATGATTGATACACATACTTATAGATGGTTTGGATCGTCTTAAGATTTAAAGGTTTTTAATAAAGAAAATTTTTTTATTAGAGGTTTTTTGTTGCACTTGCAACTGAAAATGGGTAAGCTACTTTCCTCCATCCCTGCAATATAAAACATGTAAAGTATATCGTTTTGTAAGTTCGGATATTTCAAATTCTATAAAAGAGTATATAAAAAAACGTGACTTATTTTGTGTTCTAAGATCACATATTCCTATATATGTAAATACGTAAATTTAATACTTATTATAATTGGTGGGTTGTGATGCTTCAACTTTTTGAATTTCGCGCAGTTTAGGTTTTCTTCAACTAAACGTGGGAAATAAAATATTAGAGATATTTCGAATTTTTGGAAACCTTACGTGAAACGTATCCCCAAAATGATTGATACACATACTTATAGATGGTTTGGATCGTCTCAAGATTTAAAGGTTTTTAATAAAGAAAATTTTTTTATTAGAGGTTTTTTGTTGCACTTGCAACTGAAAATGGGTAAGCTACTTTCCTCCATCCCTGCAATATAAAACATGTAAAGTATATCGTTTTGTAAGTTCGGATATTTCAAATTCTATAAAAGAGTATATAAAAAAACGTGACTTATTTTGTGTTCTAAGATCACATATTCCTATATATGTAAATACGTAAATTTAATACTTATTATAATTGGTGGGTTGTGATGCTTCAACCCTTTGAATTTCCCGCAGTTTAGGTTTTCTTCAACTAAACGTGGGAAATAAAATATTAGAGATATTTCGAATTTTTGGAAACCTTATGTGAAACGTATCCCCAAAATGATTGATACACATACTTATAGATGGTTTGGATCGTCTTAAGATTTAAAGGTTTTAATAAAGAAAATTTTTTTATTACAGGTTTTTTGTTGCACTTGCAACTGAAAATGGGTAAGCTACTTTCCTCCATCCCTGCAATATAAAACATGTAAAGTATATCGTTTTGTAAGTTCGGATATTTCAAATTCTATAAAAGAGTATATAAAAAAACGTGACTTATTTTGTGTTCTAAGATCACATATTCCTATATATGTAAATACGTAAATTTAATACTTATTATAATTGGTGGGTTGTGATGCTTCAACTTTTTGAATTTCGCGCAGTTTAGGTTTTCTTCAACTAAACGCGGGAAATAAAATATTAGAGATATTTCGAATTTTTGAAAACCTTATGTGAAACGTATCCCCAAAATGATTGATACACATACTTATAGATGGTTTGGATCGTCTTAAGATTTAAAGGTTTTTAATAAAGAAAATTTTTTTATTACAGGTTTTTTGTTGCACTTGCAACTGAAAATGGGTAAGCTACTTTCCTCCATCCCTGAAATATAAAACATGTAAAGTATGTTTTGTAAGTTCGGATATTTCAAATTCTATAAAAGAGTATATAAAAAAACGTGACTTATTTTGTGTTCTAAGATCACATATTCCTATATATGTAAATACGTAAATTTAATACTTATTATAATTGGTGGGTTGTGATGCTTCAACCCTTTGAATTTCCCGCAGTTTAGGTTTTCTTCAACTACACGCGGGAAATAAAATATTAGAGATATTTCGAATTTTTGAAAACCTTATGTGAAACGTATCCCCAAAATGATTGATACACATACTTATAGATGGTTTGGATCGTCTCAAGATTTAAAGGTTTTTAATAAAGAAAATTTTTTATTAGAGGTTTTTTGTTGCACTTGCAACTGAAAATGGGTAAGCTACTTTCCTCCATCCCTGCAATATAAAACATGTAAAGTATATCGTTTTGTAAGTTC
>NC_051848.1:101416260-101423309 GCF_002237135.1 Teleopsis dalmanni
ATAATAATTCATTAAACAGAATAATATAACAATTTTGCATGATTTGCATAAGGATAAGGAATTATTTGAAAATAATTTCTGTTGTACGAATACGAGAACGAGTACGCATAATTACCGTACATTGTCTATAAAGTTTTGTTGTAACATTGAAAAAATATTGTAAATTTTTTGCATTGTTATTTACTGTTATTCACGATTTAAGAAATTTTTGTTGCATTTACCATATTTGAGTGGTGCTCGTGTCGGTTATCTTCATTTCTTGAACTTCGAATTTATTACTACATTTTTGGTTTATCATAATCAAACGTAACTGTAAATAAAGAAATTTAACATGAATCGGACTAGAAGAAAAATTGAACGCTCAAAGAATCCCTACTCAACCGCTAATATATTTTCGAGATGGAGTTACTGGTGGATGAGAAAAATATTTCATAAGGGTTTGCAAGGACCACTTGAAGAGGAAGACTTATATCAGCACCGTAAAGACTTAGATAGTGAACGAGTAACTACAAAGTTTTCGTAAAAACAAGACGGTGCAATAATCCGTTCGCGTAGTTTAACTGCTGTGTATTTTATTTTAGAAGATTTAGTGTTTCCAGCAGAGATCGTAGGCAAACGTATTCGTGCCAAATTGGATGGCACCCAAATTATAAAGGTGCATTTGGATAAGAATCTACAAACGACCATTGAGCACAAAGTAAGTGTTAAATAACACTTATTTCATTAAATCTTTTTTTGCACTTGTGGTTTTTGCTGTTTAAAATTAGTGGTCCAATGTTTCGTTTACGCTTCATTGCTCAAACTGAATTGTAGCTCATTCATATATTGGTAACATTCATCAAATTTAATGAGTCTAGCAATTAACTTGCAGCAATTAATTCAATATGTCTAAATAATAATAATTCATTAAACAGAATAATATAACAATTTTGCATGATTTGCATAAGGAATTATTTGAAAATAATTTCTGTTGTACGAATACGAGAACGAGTACGCGTAATTATCGTACATTGTCTATAAAGTTTTGTTGTAACATTGAAAAAGTGTTGTAAATTTTTTGCATTGCTATTTACTGTTATTCACGATTTAAAAAATTTTTGTTGCATTTACCATATTGAGTGGTGCTCGTGTCGGTTATCTTCATTTCTTGAACTTCGAATTTATTACTACATTTTTGGTTTATCATAATCAAACGTAACTGTAAATAAAGAAATTTAACATGAATCGGACTAGAAGAAAAATTGAACGCCCAAAGAATCCCTACTCAACCGCTAATATATTTTCGAGATGGAGTTTCTGGTGGATGAGAAAAATATTTCATAAGGGTTTGCAAGGACCACTTGAAGAGGAAGACTTATATCAGCACCGTAAAGACTTAGATAGTGAACGAGTAACTACAAAGTTTTCGTAAAAACAAGACGGTGCAATAATCCGTTCGCGTAGTTTAACTGCTGTGTATTTTATTTTAGAAGATTTAGTGTTTCCAGCAGAGATCGTAGGCAAACGTATTCGTGCCAAATTGGATGGCACCCAAATTATATATAAAGGTGCATTTGGATAAGAATCTACAAACGACCATTGAGCACAAAGTAAGTGTTAAATAACACTTATTTCATTAAATCTTTTTTTGCGCTTGTGTTTTTTGCTGTTTAAAATTAGTGGTCCAATGTTTCGTTTACGCTTCATTGCTCAAACTGAATTGTAGCTTATTCATATATTGGTAACATTCATCAAATTTAATGAGTGTAGCAATTAACTTGCAGCAATTAATTCAATATGTCTTAATAATAATAATTCATTAAACAGAATAATATAACAATTTTGCATGATTTGCATAAGGATAAGGAATTATTTGAAAATAATTTCTGTTGTACGAATACGAGAACGAGTACGCATAATTACCGTACATTGTCTATAAAGTTTTGTTGTAACATTGAAAAAATATTGTAAATTTTTTGCATTGTTATTTACTGTTATTCACGATTTAAGAAATTTTTGTTGCATTTACCATATTTGAGTGGTGCTCGTGTCGGTTATCTTCATTTCTTGAACTTCGAATTTATTACTACATTTTTGGTTTATCATAATCAAACGTAACTGTAAATAAAGAAATTTAACATCAATCGGACTAGAAGAAAAATTGAACGCCCAAAGAATCCCTACTCAACCGCTAATATATTTTCGAGATGGAGTTTCTGGTGGATGAGAAATATATTTCATAAGGGTTTGCAAGGACCACTTGAAGAGGAAGAGTTATATCAGCACCGTAAAGACTTAGATAGTGAACGAGTAACTACAAAGTTTTCGTAAAAACAAGACGGTGCAATAATCCGTTCGCGTAGTTTAACTGCTGTGTATTTTATTTTAGAAGATTTAGTGTTTTCAGCAGAGATCGTAGGCAAACGTATTCGTGCCAAATTGGATGGCACCCAAATTATATATAAAGGTGCATTTGGATAAGAATCTACAAACGACCATTGAGCACAAAGTAAGTGTTAAATAACACTTATTTCATTAAATCTTTTTTTGCGCTTGTGTTTTTTGCTGTTTAAAATTAGTGGTCCAATGTTTCGTTTACGCTTCATTGCTCAAACTGAATTGTAGCTCATTCATATATTGGTAACATTCATCAAATTTAATGAGTGTAGCAATTAACTTGCAGCAATTAATTCAATATGTCTAAATAATAATAATTCATTAAACAGAATAATATAACAATTTTGCATGATTTGCATAAGGATAAGGAATTATTTGAAAATAATTTCTGTTGTACGAATACGAGAACGAGTACGCGTAATTACCGTACATTGTCTATAAAGTTTTGTTGTAACATTGAAAAAGTATTGTAAATTTTTTGCATTGCTATTTACTGTTATTCACGATTTAAAAAATTTTTGTTGCATTTACCATATTGAGTGGTGCTCGTGTCGGTTATCTTCATTTCTTGAACTTCGAATTTATTACTACATTTTTGGTTTATCATAATCAAACGTAACTGTAAATAAAGAAATTTAACATCAATCGGACTAGAAGAAAAATTGAACGCCCAAAGAATCCCTACTCAACCGCTAATATATTTTCGAGATGGAGTTTCTGGTGGATGAGAAATATATTTCATAAGGGTTTGCAAGGACCACTTGAAGAGGAAGAGTTATATCAGCACCGTAAAGACTTAGATAGTGAACGAGTAACTACAAAGTTTTCGTAAAAACAAGACGGTGCAATAATCCGTTCGCGTAGTTTAACTGCTGTGTATTTTATTTTAGAAGATTTAGTGTTTCCAGCAGAGATCGTAGGCAAACGTATTCGTGCCAAATTGGATGGCACCCAAATTATATATAAAGGTGCATTTGGATAAGAATCTACAAACGACCATTGAGCACAAAGTAAGTGTTAAATAACACTTATTTCATTAAATCTTTTTTTGCGCTTGTGTTTTTTGCTGTTTAAAATTAGTGGTCCAATGTTTCGTTTACGCTTCATTGCTCAAACTGAATTGTAGCTTATTCATATATTGGTAACATTCATCAAATTTAATGAGTGTAGCAATTAACTTGCAGCAATTAATTCAATATGTCTAAATAATAATAATTCATTAAACAGAATAATATAACAATTTTGCATGATTTGCATAAGGAATTATTTGAAAATAATTTCTGTTGTACGAATACGAGAACGAGTACGCGTAATTACCGTACATTGTCTATAAAGTTTTGTTGTAACATTGAAAAAGATGTTGTAAATTTTTTGCATTGCTTATTTACTGTTATTCACGATTTAAGAAATTTTTGTTGCATTTACCATATTGAGTGGTGCTCGTGTCGGTTATCTTCATTTCTTGAACTTCGAATTTATTACTACATTTTTGGTTTATCATAATCAAACGTAACTGTAAATAAAGAAATTTAACATGAATCGGACTAGAAGAAAAATTGAACGCCCAAAGAATCCCTACTCAACCGCTAATATATTTTCGAGATGGAGTTTCTGGTGGATGAGAAAAATATTTCATAAGGGTTTGCAAGGACCACTTGAAGAGGAAGACTTATATCAGCACCGTAAAGACTTAGATAGTGAACGAGTAACTACAAAGTTTTCGTAAAAACAAGACGGTGCAATAATCCGTTCGCGTAGTTTAACTGCTGTGTATTTTATTTTAGAAGATTTAGTGTTTCCAGCAGAGATCGTAGGCAAACGTATTCGTGCCAAATTGGATGGCACCCAAATTATATATAAAGGTGCATTTGGATAAGAATCTACAAACGACCATTGAGCACAAAGTAAGTGTTAAATAAAACTTATTTCATTAAATCTTTTTTTGCGCTTGTGTTTTTTGCTGTTTAAAATTAGTGGTCCAATGTTTCGTTTACGCTTCATTGCTCAAACTGAATTGTAGCTTATTCATATATTGGTAACATTCATCAAATTTAATGAGTGTAGCAATTAACTTGCAGCAATTAATTCAATATGTCTTAATAATAATAATTCATTAAACAGAATAATATAACAATTTTGCATGATTTGCATAAGGATAAGGAATTATTTGAAAATAATTTCTGTTGTACGAATACGAGAACGAGTACGCATAATTACCGTACATTGTCTATAAAGTTTTGTTGTAACATTGAAAAAATATTGTAAATTTTTTGCATTGTTATTTACTGTTATTCACGATTTAAGAAATTTTTGTTGCATTTACCATATTTGAGTGGTGCTCGTGTCGGTTATCTTCATTTCTTGAACTTCGAATTTATTACTACATTTTTGGTTTATCATAATCAAACGTAACTGTAAATAAAGAAATTTAACATCAATCGGACTAGAAGAAAAATTGAACGCCCAAAGAATCCCTACTCAACCGCTAATATATTTTCGAGATGGAGTTTCTGGTGGATGAGAAATATATTTCATAAGGGTTTGCAAGGACCACTTGAAGAGGAAGAGTTATATCAGCACCGTAAAGACTTAGATAGTGAACGAGTAACTACAAAGTTTTCGTAAAAACAAGACGGTGCAATAATCCGTTCGCGTAGTTTAACTGCTGTGTATTTTATTTTAGAAGATTTAGTGTTTTCAGCAGAGATCGTAGGCAAACGTATTCGTGCCAAATTGGATGGGCACCCAAATTATAAAGGTTCATTTGGATAAGAATCTACAAACGACCATTGAGCACAAAGTAAGTGTTAAATAACACTTATTTCATTAAATCTTTTTTTGCACTTGTGGTTTTTGCTGTTTAAAATTAGTGGTCCAATGTTTCGTTTACGCTTCATTGCTCAAACTGAATTGTAGCTCATTCATATATTGGTAACATTCATCAAATTTAATGAGTCTAGCAATTAACTTGCAGCAATTAATTCAATATGACTAAATAATAATAATTCATTAAACAGAATAATATAACAATTTTGCATGATTTGCATAAGGAATTATTTGAAAATAATTTCTGTTGTACGAATACGAGAACGAGTACGCGTAATTACCGTACATTGTCTATAAAGTTTTGTTGTAACATTGAAAAAATATTGTAAATTTTTTGCATTGCTATTTACTGTTATTCACGATTTAAAAAATTTTTGTTGCATTTACCATATTGAGTAGTGCTCGTGTCGGTTATCTTCATTTCTTGAACTTCGAATTTATTACTACATTTTTGGTTTATCATAACCAAACGTAACTGTAAATAAAGAAATTTAACATGAATCGGACTAGAAGAAAAATTGAACGCCCAAAGAATCCCTACTCAACCGCTAATATATTTTCGAGATGGAGTTTCTGGTGGATGAGAAATATATTTCATAAGGGTTTGCAAGGACCACTTGAAGAGGAAGAGTTATATCAGCACCGTAAAGACTTAGATAGTGAACGAGTAACTACAAAGTTTTCGTAAAAACAAGACGGTGCAATAATCCGTTCGCGTAGTTTAACTGCTGTGTATTTTATTTTAGAAGATTTAGTGTTTTCAGCAGAGATCGTAGGCAAACGTATTCGTGCCAAATTGGATGGCACCCAAATTATATATAAAGGTGCATTTGGATAAGAATCTACAAACGACCATTGAGCACAAAGTAAGTGTTAAATAACACTTATTTCATTAAATCTTTTTTTGCGCTTGTGTTTTTTGCTGTTTAAAATTAGTGGTCCAATGTTTCGTTTACGCTTCATTGCTCAAACTGAATTGTAGCTCATTCATATATTGGTAACATTCATCAAATTTAATGAGTCTAGCAATTAACTTGCAGCAATTAATTCAATATATCTAAATAATAATAATTCATTAAACAGAATAATATAACAATTTTGCATGATTTGATGATTTGCATAAGTAATTATTTGAAAATAATTTCTGTTGTACGAATACGAGAACGAGTACGCATAATTACCGTACATTGTCTATAAAGTTTTGTTGTAACATTGAAAAAATATTGTAAATTTTTTGCATTGCTATTTACTGTTATTCACGATTTAAAAAATTTTTGTTGCATTCACCATATTGAGTGGTGCTCGTGTCGGTTATCTTCATTTCTTGAACTACGAATTTATTACTACATTTTTGGTTTATCATAACCAAACGTAACTGTAAATAAAGAAATTTAACATGAATCGGACTAGAAGAAAAATTGAACGCCCAAAGAATCCCTACTCAACCGGTAATATATTTTCGAGATGGAGTTTCTGGTGGATGAGAAAAATATTTCATAAGGGTTTGCAAGGACCACTTGAAGAGGAAGAGTTATATCAGCACCGTAAAGACTTAGATAGTGAACGAGTAACTACAAAGTTTTCGTAAAAACAAGACGGTGCAATAATCCGTTCGCGTAGTTTAACTGCTGTGTATTTTATTTTAGAAGATTTAGTGTTTCCAGCAGAGATCGTAGGCAAACGTATTCGTGCCAAATTGGATGGCACCCAAATTATATATAAAGGTGCATTTGGATAAGAATCTACAAACAACCATTGAGCACAAAGTAAGTGTTAAATAACACTTATTTCATTAAATCTTTTTTTGCGCTTGTGTTTTTTGCTGTTTAAAATTAGTGGTCCAATGT
>NC_051848.1:101423409-101432160 GCF_002237135.1 Teleopsis dalmanni
ATTGAGCACAAAGTAAGTGTTAAATAACACTTATTTCATTAAATTTTTTTGCGCTTGTGTTTTTTGCTGTTTAAAATTAGTGGTCCAATGTTTCGTTTACGCTTCATTGCTCAAACTGAATTGTAGCTTATTCATATATTGGTAACATTCATCAAATTTAATGAGTCTAGCAATTAACTTGCAGCAATTAATTCAATATGTCTATATAATAATAATTCATTAAACAGAATAATATAACAATTTTGCATGATTTGCATAAGGAATTATTTGAAAATAATTTCTGTTGTACGAATACGAGAACGAGTACGCGTAATTTTACCGTACATTGTCTATAAAGTTTTGTTATAACATTGAAAAAATATTGTAAATTTTTTGCATTGCTATTTACTGTTATTCACGATTTAAAAAATTTTTGTTGCATTTATCATATTGAGTGGTGCTCGTGTCGGTTATCTTCATTTCTTTAACTTCGAATTTATTACTACATTTTTGGTTTATCATAACCAAACGTAACTGTAAATAAAGAAATTTAACATGAATCGGACTAGAAGAAAAATTGAACGCCCAAAGAATCCCTACTCAACCGCTAATATATTTTCGTGATGGAGTTTCTGGTGGATGAGAAAAATATTTCATATGGGTTTGCAAGGACCACTTGAAGAGGAAGAGTTATATCAGCATCGTAAAGACTTAGATAGTGAACGAGTAACTACAAAGTTTTCGTAAAAACAAGACGGTGCAATAATCCGTTCGCGTAGTTTAACTGCTGTGTATTTTATTTTAGAAGATTTAGTGTTTCCAGCAGAGATCGTAGGCAAACGTATTCGTGCCAAATTTGATGGCACCCAAATTATAAAGGTGCATTTGGATAAGAATCTACAAACGACCATTGAGCACAAAGTAAGTGTTAAATAACACTTATTTCATTAAATCTTTTTTTGCACTTGTGTTTTTTGCTGTTTAAAATTAGTGGTCCAATGTTTCGTTTACGCTTCATTGCTCAAACTGAATTGTAGCTTATTCATATATTGGTAACATTCATCAAATTTAATGAGTGTAGCAATTAACTTGCAGCAATTAATTCAATATGTCTAAATAATAATAATTCATTAAACAGAATAATATAACAATTTTGCATGATTTGCATAAGGATAAGGAATTATTTGAAAATAATTTCTGTTGTACGAATACGAGAACGAGTACGCATAATTACCGTACATTGTCTATAAAGTTTTGTTGTAACATTGAAAAAGTATTGTAAATTTTTTGCATTGCTATTTACTGTTATTCACGATTTAAAAAATTTTTGTTGCATTTACCATATTGAGTGGTGCTCGTGTCGGTTATCTTCATTTCTTGAACTTCGAATTTATTACTACATTTTTGGTTTATCATAATCAAACGTAACTGTAAATAAAGAAATTTAACATGAATCGGACTAGAAGAAAAATTGAACGCCCAAAGAATCCCTACTCAACCGCTAATATATTTTCGAGATGGAGTTTCTGGTGGATGAGAAAAATATTTCATAAGGGTTTGCAAGGACCACTTGAAGAGGAAGAGTTATATCAGCACCGTAAAGACTTAGATAGTGAACGAGTAACTACAAAGTTTTCGTAAAAACAAGACGGTGCAATAATCCGTTCGCGTAGTTTAACTGCTGTGTATTTTATTTTAGAAGATTTAGTGTTTCCAGCAGAGATCGTAGGCAAACGTATTCGTGCCAAATTTGATGGCACCCAAATTATAAAGGTGCATTTGGATAAGAATCTACAAACGACCATTGAGCACAAAGTAAGTGTTAAATAACACTTATTTCATTAAATCTTTTTTTGCACTTGTGTTTTTTGCTGTTTAAAATTAGTGGTCCAATGTTTCGTTTACGCTTCATTGCTCAAACTGAATTGTAGCTTATTCATATATTGGTAACATTCATCAAATTTAATGAGTGTAGCAATTAACTTGCAGCAATTAATTCAATATGTCTTAATAATAATAATTCATTAAACAGAATAATATAACAATTTTGCATGATTTGCATATAAGGAATTATTTGAAAATAATTTCTGTTGTACGAATACGAGAACGAGTACGCATAATTACCGTACATTGTCTATAAAGTTTTGTTGTAACATTGAAAAAATATTGTAAATTTTTTGCATTGCTATTTACTGTTATCACGATTTAAAAAATTTTTGTTGCATTTACCATATTGAGTGGTGCTCGTGTCGGTTATCTTCATTTCTTGAACTTCGAATTTATTACTACATTTTTGGTTTATCATAATCAAACGTAACTGTAAATAAAGAAATTTAACATGAATCGGACTAGAAGAAAAATTGAACGCCCAAAGAATCCCTACTCAACCGCTCATATATTTTCGAGATGGAGTTTCTGGTGGATGAGAAAAATATTTCATAAGGGTTTGCAAGGACCACTTGAAGAGGAAGACTTATATCAGCACCGTAAAGACTTAGATAGAGAACGAGTAACTACAAAGTTTTCGTAAAAACAAGACGGTGCAATAATCCGTTCGCGTAGTTTAACTGCTGTGTATTTTATTTTAGAAGATTTAGTGTTTCCAGCAGAGATCGTATGCAAACGTATTCGTGCCAAATTGGATGGCACCCAAATTATAAAGGTGCATTTGGATAAGAATCTACAAACGACCATTGAGCACAAAGTAAGTGTTAAATAACAATTATTTCATTAAATCTTTTTTTGAACTTGTGTTTTTTGCTGTTCTTAAAAATTAGTGTCCATGTTTCGTTCTCGCTTTCAATGCCAACTGAATTTGTAACTTTCTATATTTGGTAAATTCAATGCAAATTTAATGAGTCTCAAGCAATTAACTTGCAGCAATTAATTCATATGACTAAATAATATAATTCATTATAACCGATAATTTACAATTTTGCATGATTGCAGTAAGGTTATTTGAAAATAATTTCTGTTGTACGAATACGAGATCGAGTACGCGTAATTACCGTACATTGTCTATAAAGTTTTGTTGTAACATTGAAAAAATATTGTAAATTTTTTGCATTGCTATTTACTGTTATTCACGATTTAAAAATTTTTTGTTGCATTTACCATATTGAGTGGTGTCGTGTACGGTTATCTTCATTTCTTGAACTTCGAATTTATTACTACATTTTTGGTTTATCATAATCAAACGTAACTGTAAATAAAGAAATTTAACATGAATCTGACTAGAAGAAAAATTGAACGCCCAAAGAATCCCTACTCAACCGCTAATATATTTTCGAGATGGAGTTTCTGGTGGATGAGAAAAATATTTCATAAGGGTTTGCAAGAACCACTTGAAGAGGAAGAGTTATATCAGCACCGTAAAGACTTAGATAGTGAACGAGTAACTACAAAGTTTTCGTAAAAACAAGACGGTGCAATAATCCGTTCGCGTAGTTTAACTGCTGTGTATTTTATTTTAGAAGATTTAGTGTTTCCAGCAGAGATCGTAGGCAAACGTATTCGTGCCAAATTGGATGGCACCCAAATTATATATAAAGGTGCATTTGGATAAGAATCTACAAACAACCATTGAGCACAAAGTAAGTGTTAAATAACACTTATTTCATTAAATCTTTTTTTGCGCTTGTGTTTTTTGCTGTTTAAAATTAGTGGTCCAATGTTTCGTTTACGCTTCATATATTGGTAACATTCATCAAATTTAATGAGTCTAGCAATTAACTTGCAGCAATTAATTCAATATGTCTATATAATAATAATTCATTAAACAGAATAATATAACAATTTTGCATGATTTGCATAAGGAATTATTTGAAAATAATTTCTGTTGTACGAATACGAGAACGAGTACGCGTAATTTTACCGTACATTGTCTATAAAGTTTTGTTATAACATTGAAAAAATATTGTAAATTTTTTGCATTGCTATTTACTATTATTCACGATTTAAAAAATTTTTGTTGCATTTATCATATTGAGTGGTGCTCGTGTCGGTTATCTTCATTTCTTGAACTTCGAATTTATTACTACATTTTTGGTTTATCATAACCAAACGTAACTGTAAATAAAGAAATTTAACATGAATCGGACTAGAAGAAAAATTGAACGCCCAAAGAATCCCTACTCAACCGGTAATATATTTTCGAGATGGAGTTTCTGGTGGATGAGAAAAATATTTCATAAGGGTTTGCAAGGACCACTTGAAGAGGAAGAGTTATATCAGCACTGTAAAGACTTAGATAGTGAACGAGTAACTACAAAGTTTTCGTAAAAACAAGACGGTGGCACATCAATCCGTTCGCGTAGTTTAACTGTGGCGTATTTTATTTAGAAGATTTGTGTTTCCAGCAGAGATCGTAGGCACGTTTCGTGCCAAATTGGATGGCACCATTATAAAGGTTGCATTGGTAGAATCTAACCAAACGACATTTGAGCAAAAGTACGTGTTAAATATCACTTTTTCATTAATCTTGTGTTTTGCACTTGTAGATTTTTTGCTGTTAACAATATAGTGGTCCAATTTTCGTTTACGCTTCATTGTTTCAAACTGATGTAGCTCATTTCATATATTGGTAACATTCATCAAATTTAATGAGTCTAGCAATTAACTTGCAGCAATTAATTCAATATGTCTATATAATAATAATTCATTAAACAGAATAATATAACAATTTTGCATGATTTGCATAAGGAATTATTTGAAAATAATTTCTGTTGTACGAATACGAGAACGAGTACGCGTAATTTTACCGTACATTGTCTATAAAGTTTTGTTATAACATTGAAAAAATATTGTAAATTTTTTGCATTGCTATTTACTATTATTCACGATTTAAAAAATTTTTGTTGCATTTATCATATTGAGTGGTGCTCGTGTCGGTTATCTTCATTTCTTGAACTTCGAATTTATTACTACATTTTTGGTTTATCATAACCAAACGTAACTGTAAATAAAGAAATTTAACATGAATCGGACTAGAAGAAAAATTGAACGCCCAAAGAATCCCTACTCAACCGCTAATATATTTTCGTGATGGAGTTTCTGGTGGATGAGAAAAATATTTCATATGGGTTTGCAAGGACCACTTGAAGAGGAAGACTTATATCAGCACCGTAAAGACTTAGATAGTGAACGAGTAACTACAAAGTTTTCGTAAAAACAAGACGGGGCAATAATCCGTTCGCGTAGTTTAACTGCTGTGTATTTTATTTTAGAAGATTTTGATTTCCGCAGGATCGTAGGCACGTATGCGTGCAAATTGGGATGGCACCCAATTATAAAGGTGCATTGGATTAGAATCTACAACGACCATTGAGACAAGTAAGTGTTAAATAACACTTGTTTCATTTAAATCTATGTATTTGCACTTGTGTTTATTTTGCTGTTTAAATTGTGGTCCATGTTTCGTACGCTTCATTGCTCAAATGATTTGTAGATCATTCATATAATTGGTAACATTCATCAAATGTTAATGAGTCCTAGAATTTAACTGTGCAGCAACTTAAATTCATATGTCTAAATAATCATTAATATTTAAACAGATTTAATATAACATTTTCTGCTTTGCATAAGGAATTATTTGAAAATAATTTCTGGTGTACGAATACGAGAACGAGTACGCGTAATTACCGTACATTGTCTATAAAGTTTTGTTGTAACATTGAAAAAATATTGTAAATTTTTTGCATTGCTATTTACTATTATTCACTATTTAAAAAATTTTTGTTGCATTTACCATATTGAGTGGTGCTCGTGTCGGTTATCTTCATTTCTTGAACTTCGAATTTATTACTACATTTTTGGTTTATCATAATCAAACGTAACTGTAAATAAAGAAATTTAACATGAATCGGACTAGAAGAAAAATTGAACGCTCAAAGAATCCCTTCTCAACCGCTAATATATTTTCGAGATGGAGTTACTGGTGGATGAGAAAAATATTTCATAAGGGTTTGCAAGGACCACTTGAAGAGGAAGACTTATATCAGCACCGTAAAGACTTAGATAGTGAACGAGTAACTACAAAGTTTTCGTAAAAACAAGACTGTGCAATAATCCGTTCGCGTAGTTTAACTGCTGTGTATTTTATTTTAGAAGATTTAGTGTTTCCAGCAGAGATCGTAGGCAAACGTATTCGTGCCAAATTGGATGGCACCCAAATTATATATAAAGGTGCATTTGGATAAGAATCTACAAACGACCATTGAGCACAAAGTAAGTGTTAAATAACACTTATTTCATTAAATCTTTTTTTGCGCTTGTGTTTTTTGCTGTTTAAAATTAGTGGTCCAATGTTTCGTTTACGCTTCATTGCTCAAACTGAATTGTAGCTCATTCATATATTGGTAACATTCATCAAATTTAATGAGTGTAGCAATTAATTTGCAGCAATTAATTCAATATGTCTAAATAATAATAATTCATTAAACAGAATAATATAACAATTTTGCATGATTTGCATAAGGAATTATTTGAAAATAATTTCTTTTGTACGAATACGAGAACGAGTACGCGTAATTACCGTACATTGTTCTATAAAGTCTTTAGTATGTAACATGAAAAAATTTGTAAATTTTTGCATTGCATTCTGTTATTCACGATTTAATAAATTTTTGTTGCATTTACCATATTGAGTGGTGCTCGTGTCGGTTATCTTCATTTCTTGAACTTCGAATTTATTACTACATTTTTGGTTTATCATAATCAAACGTAACTGTAAATAAAGAAATTTAACATGAATCGGACTAGAAGAAAAATTGAACGCCCAAAGAATCCCTACTCAACCGCTCATATATTTTCGAGATGGAGTTTCTGGTGGATGAGAAAAATATTTCATAAGGGTTTGCAAGGACCACTTGAAGAGGAAGACTTATATCAGCACCGTAAAGACTTAGATAGTGAACGAGTAACTACAAAGTTTTCGTAAAAACAAGACGGTGCAATAATCCGTTCGCGTAGTTTAACTGCTGTGTATTTTATTTTAGAAGATTTAGTGTTTCCAGCAGAGATCGTAGGCAAATGTATTTGTGCCAAATTGGATGGCACCCAAATTATAAAGGTGCATTTGGATAAGAATCTACAAACGAACATTGAGCACAAAGTAAGTGTTAAATAACACTTATTTCATTAAATCTTTTTTTGCACTTGTGTTTTTTGCTGTTTAAAATTAGTGGTACAATGTTTCGTTTACGCTTCATTGCTCAAACTGAATTGTAGCTCATTTCCTTATTGGTAACTTCATCAAATTTCAATGAGTGAACAATTAACTTGCAGCAATTAATTCAATATGTCTAAATAATAATAATTCATTAAACAGAATAATATAACAATTTTGCATGATTTGCATAAGGAATTATTTGAAAATAATTTCTGTTGTACGAATACGAGAACGAGTACGCGTAATTATCGTACATTGTCTATAAAGTTTTTTTGTAACATTGAAAAAGTGTTGTAAATTTTTTGCATTGCTATTTACTGTTATTCACGATTTAAAAAATTTTTGTTGCATTTACCATATTGAGTGGTGCTCGTGTCGGTTATCTTCATTTCTTGAACTTCGAATTTATTACTACATTTTTGGTTTATCATAATCAAACGTAACTGTAAATAAAGAAATTTAACATGAATCGGACTAGAAGAAAAATTGAACGCCCAAAGAATCCCTACTCAACCGCTCATATATTTTCGAGATGGAGTTTCTGGTGGATGAGAAAAATATTTCATAAGGGTTTGCAAGGACCACTTGAAGAGGAAGACTTATATCAGCACCGTAAAGACTTAGATAGTGAACGAGTAACTACAAAGTTTTCGTAAAAACAAGACGGTGCAATAATCCGTTCGCGTAGTTTAACTGCTGTGTATTTTATTTAGAAGATTTAGTGTTTCCAGCAGAGATCGTAGGCAAACGTATTCGTGTCAAATTGGATGGCACCCAATTGATAAAGGTGCATTTGGATAAGAACCAACAAACGACCATTGAGCACAAAGTAAGTGTTATTTATTTCATTAAATCTTATTTTGCACTTGTGTTTTTTGCTGTTTAAAATTAGTGGTCCAATGTTTCGTTTACGCTTCATTGCTCAAACTGAATTGTAGCTCATTCATATATTGGTAACATTCATCAAATTTAATGAGTCTAGCAATTAACTTGCAGCAATTAATTCAATGTGTCTAAATAATAATAATTCATTAAACAGAATAATATAACAATTTTGAGATTTGATAATGGAATTATTTGAAATAATTCTGTTGTTACGAATTACGAGAACGAGTACGCGTAATTATGCGTTACTTGTCTATAGTTTTGTGTAACATGTGAAAGTGTTGTAATTTTCTTGCTATTTACGTGTTATTCTCGATTTAAAAAATTTTTGTTGCATTTACCATATTGAGTGGTGCTCGTGTCGGTTATCTTCATTTCTTGAACTTCGAATTTATTACTACATTTTTGGTTTATCATAATCAAACGTAACTGTAAATAAAGAAATTTAACATGAATCGGACTAGAAGAAAAAATTGAACGCCCAAAGAATCCCTACTCAACCGCTAATATATTTTCGAGATGGAGTTTCTAGTGGATGAGAAAAATATTTCATAAAGGTTTGCAAGGACCACTTGAAGCGGAAGACTTATATCAGCACCGTAAAGACTTAGATAGTGAACGAGTAACTACAAAGTTTTCGTAAAAACAAGACGGTGCAATAATCCGTTCGCGTAGTTTAAATGCTGTGTATTGTATTTAGAAGATTAGTGTTCCAGCAG
>NC_051848.1:101432260-101436550 GCF_002237135.1 Teleopsis dalmanni
TAAAATAAATTAAAATAAGTAACTTCAACAATATCGACAATTAACTGAGTTCAAAAATTTATAGAATAGCGCTTGATTGATAAATTTTAACTTTAAATTTGATTCCATTAGTGAAAATCAGAAAGGAATTTATATTGACCAAATCTACAAGGGAGGGTGCCTTAAATGCCTTAAATGTCTTAAATGTTATTATAAACACTTTCACTTCTCCGATCGAATAGGTATGAATAATTTGGTTTTTATTTACTATTTTATTAATTAATAAATTGGATTCTTTTTCTATATTAGAGAGTACCAATATCCTATTCAATCTGGAGTACAATTTAGTCAACATTCCAACTTATATTTTTTTTAAGGTAAGGAAAATAGTTTTTGAAATAAAGTAAAATAAATTAAAATAAGTAACTCCAACAATATCGACAATTAACTGAGTTCAAAAATTTAAAGAATAGCGCTTTGATTGATAAATTTTAACTTTAAATTTGATTCCATTAGTGAAAATCAGAAAGGAATTTATATTGACCAAATCTACAAGGAAGGGTGCCTTAAATGCCTTAAATGTCTTAAATGTTATTATAAACACTTTCACTTCTCCGATCGAATAGGTATGTATAATTTGGTTTTTATTTACTATTTTATTAATTAATAAATCGGATTCTTTTTCTATATTAGAAAGTACCAATATCTTATTCAATCTGGAATACAATTTAGTCAACATTCCAACTTATATTTTTTTTAAGGTAAGGAAAATAGTTTTTGAAATAAAGTAAAATAAATTAAAATAAGTAACTCCAACAATATCGACAATTAACTGAGTTCAAAAATTTAAAGAATAGCGCTTTGATTGATAAATTTTAACTTTAAATTTGATTCCATTAGTGAAAATCAGAAAGGAATTTATATTCACCAAATCTACAAGGAAGGGTGCCTTAAATGCCTTAAATGTCTTAAATGTTATTATAAACACTTTCACTTCTCCGATCGAATAGGTATGTATAATTTGGTTTTTATTTACTATTTTATTAATTAATAAATTGGATTCTTTTTCTATATTAGAGAGTACCAATATCTTATTCAATCTTCAATCTGGAATACAATTTAGTCAACATTCCAACTTATATTTTTTTTAAGGTAAGGAAAATAGTTTTTGAAATAAAGTAAAATAAATTAAAATAAGTAACTCCAACAATATCGACAATTAACTGAGTTCAAAAAATTTAAAGAATAGCGCTTTTGTAATTATATAAAGTGTATAAACTTAATTTGATTGCTCTTAAATCAGAGAAGGAAGGTGGTTATATTGACAAAATCATAAAGTAACGCGGATAGCCTTGAAAAATGCCGTTAAATGGTCTTAAATGTTATCAATAAACACTTCAACTTATCCGATCGAATGGGTATGTATAATTTGGTTTTTATTTACTATTTTATTATTTAATAAATCGGATTCTTTTTCTATATTAGAGAGTACCAATATCTTATTCAATCTTCAATCTGGAATACAATTTAGTCAACATTCCAACTTATATTTTTTTTAAGGTAAGGAAAATAATTTTTGAGATAATATAAAATAAATTAAAATAAGTAACTCCAACAATATCGACAATTAACTGAGTTCAAAAACTTAAAGAATAGCGCTTGATTGATAAAATTTAACTTTAAATTTGATTCCCTTAGTGAAAATCAGAAAACAATTTATATTGACCAAACCTACAAGGAAGGGTGCCTTAAATGACTTAAATGCCTTAAATGCCTTAAATGTTATTATAAACACTTTCACTTCTCCGATCGAATAGGTATGTATAATTTGGTTTTTATTTACTATTTTATTATTTAATAAATCGGATTCTTTTTCTATATTAGAGAGTACCAATATCTTATTCAATCTTCAATCTGGAATACAATTTAGTCAACATTCCAACTTATATTTTTTTTTAAGGTAAGGAAAATAGTTTTTGAAATAAAGTAAAATAAATTAAAATAAGTAACTCCAACAATATCGACAATTAACTGAGTTCAAAAATTTAAAGAATAGCGCTTTGATTGATAAATTTTAACTTTAAATTTAATTCCCTTAGTGAAAATCAGAAAGGAATTTATATTGACCAAATCTACAAGGAAGGGTGCCTTAAATGCCTTAAATGTCTTAAATGTTATTATAAAAACTGTCACTTCTCCGATCGAATAGGTATGTATAATTTGGTTTTTATTTACTATTTGATTAATTAATAAATCGGATTCTTTTTCTATATTAGAGAGTACCAATATCTTATTCAATCTTCAATCTGGAATACAATTTAGTCAACATTCCAACTTATATTTTTTTAAGGTAAGGAAAATAGTTTTTGAAATAAAGTAAAATAAATTAAAATAAGTAACTCCAACAATATCGACAATTAACTGAGTTCAAAAATTTAAAGAATAGCGCTTTGATTGATAAATTTTAACTTTAAATTTGATTCCATTAGTGAAAATCAGAAAGGAATTTATATTGACCAAATCTACAAGGGAGGGTGCCTTAAATGCCTTAAATGTCTTAAATGTTATTATAAACACTTTCACTTCTCCGATCGAATAGGTATGAATAATTTGGTTTTTATTTACTATTTTATTAATTAATAAATCGGATTCTTTTTCTATATTAGAGAGTACCAATATCCTATTCAATCTGGAGTACAATTTAGTCAACATTCCAACTTATATTTTTTTTAAGGTAAGGAAAATAGTTTTTGAAATAAAGTAAAATAAATTAAAATAAGTAACTCCAACAATATCGACAATTAACTGAGTTCAAAAATTTAAAGAATAGCGCTTTGATTGATAAATTTTAACTTTAAATTTGATTCCATTAGTGAAAATCAGAAAGGAATTTATATTGACCAAATCTACAAGGAAGGGTGCCTTAAATGCCTTAAATGTCTTAAATGTTATTATAAACACTTTCACTTCTCCGATCGAATAGGTATGTATAATTTGGTTTTTATTTACTATTTTATTAATTAATAAATCGGATTCTTTTTCTATATTAGAAAGTACCAATATCTTATTCAATCTGGAATACAATTTAGTCAACATTCCAACTTATATTTTTTTTAAGGTAAGGAAAATAGTTTTTGAAATAAAGTAAAATAAATTAAAATAAGTAACTCCAACAATATCGACAATTAACTGAGTTCAAAAATTTAAAGAATAGCGCTTTGATTGATAAATTTTAACTTTAAATTTGATTCCATTAGTGAAAATCAGAAAGGAATTTATATTCACCAAATCTACAAGGAAGGGTGCCTTAAATGCCTTAAATGTCTTAAATGTTATTATAAACACTTTCACTTCTCCGATCGAATAGGTATGTATAATTTGGTTTTTATTTACTATTTTATTAATTAATAAATCGGATTCTTTTTCTATATTAGAGAGTACCAATATCTTATTCAATCTTCAATCTGGAATACAATTTAGTCAACATTCCAACTTATATTTTTTTAAGGTAAGGAAAATAATTTTTGAGATAATATAAAATAAATTAAAATAAGTAACTCCAACAATATCGACAATTAACTGAGTTCAAAAATTTAAAGAATAGCGCTTGATTGATAAAATTTAACTTTAAATTTGATTCCCTTACTGAAAATCAGAAAAGAATTTATATTGACCAAACCTACAAGGAAGGATGCCTTAAATGACTTAAATGCCTTAAATGCCTTAAATGTTATTATAAACACTTTCACTTCTCCGATCGAATGGGTATGTATAATTTGGTTTTTATTTAATATTTTATTATTTAATAAATCGGATTCTTTTTCTATATTAGAGAGTACCAATATCTTATTCAATCTTCAATCTGGAATACAATTTAGTCAACATTCCAACTTATATTTTTTTTAAGGTAAGGAAAATAATTTTTGAGATAATATAAAATAAATTAAAATAAGTAACTCCAACAATATCGACAATTAACTGAGTTCAAAAACTTAAAGAATAGCGCTTGATTGATAAAATTTAACTTTAAATTTGATTCCCTTAGTGAAAATCAGAAAACAATTTATATTGACCAAACCTACAAGGAAGGGTGCCTTAAATGACTTAAATGCCTTAAATGCCTTAAATGTTATTGTAAACACTTTCACTTCTCCGATCGAATAGGTATGTATAATTTGGTTTTTATTTACTATTTTATTAATTAATAATTCGGATTCTTTTTCTATATTAGAGAGTACCAATATCTTATTCAATCTGGAATACAATTTAGTCAACATTCCAACTTATATTTTCTTTAAGGTAAGGAAAATA
>NC_051848.1:101436650-101443660 GCF_002237135.1 Teleopsis dalmanni
TCCGATCGAATGGGTATGTATAATTTGGTTTTTATTTACTATTTTATTATTTAATAAATCGGATTCTTTTTCTATATTAGAGAGTACCAATATCTTATTCAATCTTCAATCTGGAATACAATTTAGTCAACATTCCAACTTATATTTTTTTTAAGGTAAGGAAAATAATTTTTGAGATAATATAAAATAAATTAAAATAAGTAACTCCAACAATATCGACAATTAACTGAGTTCAAAAACTTAAAGAATAGCGCTTGATTGATAAAATTTAACTTTAAATTTGATTCCCTTAGTGAAAATCAGAAAACAATTTATATTGACCAAACCTACAAGGAAGGGTGCCTTAAATGACTTAAATGCCTTAAATGCCTTAAATGTTATTGTAAACACTTTCACTTCTCCGATCGAATAGGTATGTATAATTTGGTTTTTATTTACTATTTTATTAATTAATAATTCGGATTCTTTTTCTATATTAGAGAGTACCAATATCTTATTCAATCTGGAATACAATTTAGTCAACATTCCAACTTATATTTTTTTTAAGGTAAGGAAAATAATTTTTGAGATAATATAAAATAAATTAAAATAAGTAACTTCAACAATATCGACAATTAACTGAGTACAAAAATTTAAAGAATAGCGCTTGATTGATAAAATTTAACTTTAAATTTGATTCCCTTAGTGAAAATCAGAATAGAATTTATATTGACCAAACCTGCAAGGAAGGATGCCTTAAATGACTTAAATGCCTTAAATGCCTTAAATGTTATTATAAACACTTTCACTTCTCCGATCGAATGGGTATGTATAATTTGGTTTTTATTTAATATTTTATTATTTAATAAATCGGATTCTTTTTCTATATTAGAGAGTACCAATATCTTATTCAATCTTCAATCTGGAATACAATTTAGTCAACATTCCAACTTATATTTTTTTTAAGGTAAGGAAAATAGTTTTTGAAATAAAGTAAAATAAATTAAAATAAGTAACTCCAACAATATCGACAATTAACTGAGTTCAAAAAATTTAAAGAATAGCGCTTTGATGGATAAATTTTAACTTTAAATTTGATTCCCTTAGTGAAAATCAGATAGGAATTTATATTGACCAAATCTACAAGGAAGGGTGCCTTAAATGCCTTAAATGTCTTAAATGTTATTATAAACACTTTCACTTCTCCGATCGAATAGGTATGTATAATTTGGTTTTTATTTACTATTTGATTAATTAATAAATCGGATTCTTTTTCTATATTAGAGAGTACCAATATCTTATTCAATCTTCAATCTGGAATACAATTTAGTCAACATTCCAACTTATATTTTTTTAAGGTAAGGAAAATAGTTTTTGAAATAAAGTAAAATAAATTAAAATAAGTAACTCCAACAATATCGACAATTAACTGAGTTCAAAAATTTAAAGAATAGCGATTTGATTGATAAATTTTAACTTTAAATTTGATTCCATTAGTGAAAATCAGAAAGGAATTTATATTGACCAAATCTACAAGGGAGGGTGCCTTAAATGCCTTAAATGTCTTAAATGTTATTATAAACACTTTCACTTCTCCGATCGAATAGGTATGAATAATTTGGTTTTTATTTACTATTTTATTAATTAATAAATTGGATTCTTTTTCTATATTAGAGAGTACCAATATCCTATTCAATCTGGAGTACAATTTAGTCAACATTCCAACTTATATTTTTTTTAAGGTAAGGAAAATAGTTTTTGAAATAAAGTAAAATAAATTAAAATAAGTAACTCCAACAATATCGACAATTAACTGAGTTCAAAAATTTAAAGAATAGCGCTTTGATTGATAAATTTTAACTTTAAATTTGATTCCATTAGTGAAAATCAGAAAGGAATTTATATTGACCAAATCTACAAGGGTGCCTTAAATGCCTTAAATGTCTTAAATGTTATTATAAACACTTTCACTTCTCCGATCGAATAGGTATGTATAATTTGGTTTTTATTTACTATTTTATTAATTAATAAATCGGATTCTTTTTCTATATTAGAGAGTACCAATATCTTATTCAATCTTCAATCTGGAATACAATTTAGTCAACATTCCAACTTATATTTTTTTAAGGTAAGGAAAATAATTTTTGAGATAATATAAAATAAATTAAAATAAGTAACTCCAACAATATCGACAATTAACTGAGTTCAAAAATTTAAAGAATAGCGCTTGATTGATAAATTTTAACTTTAAATTTGATTCCCTTAGTGAAAATCAGAAAAGAATTTATATTGACCAAACCTACAAGGAAGGGTGCCTTAAATGACTTAAATGCCTTAAATGCCTTAAATGTTATTATAAACACTTTCACTTCTCCGATCGAATAGGTATGTATAATTTGGTTTTTATTTACTATTTTATTATTTAATAAATCGGATTCTTTTTCTATATTAGAGAGTACCAATATCTTATTCAATCTGGAATACAATTTAGTCAACATTCCAACTTATATTTTTTTTAAGGTAAGAAAAATTATTTTTGAAATAAAGTAAAATAAATTAAAATAAGTAACTCCAACAATATCGACAATTAACTGAGTTCAAAAATTTAAAGAATAGCGCTTTGATTGATAAATTTTAACTTTAAATTTGATTCTCTTAGTGAAAATCAGAAAGGAATTTATATTGACCAAATCTACAAGGAAGGGTGCCTTAAATGCCTTAAATGTCTTAAATGTTATTATAAACACTTTCACTTCTCCGATCGAATAGGTATGAATAATTTGGTTTTTATTTACTATTTGATTAATTAATAAATCGGATTCTTTTTCTATATTAGAGAGTACCAATATCTTATTCAATCTTCAATCTGGAATACAATTTAGTCAACATTCCAACTTATATTTTTTTAAGGTAAGGAAAATAGTTTTTGAAATAAAGTAAAATAAATTAAAATAAGTAACTCCAACAATATCGACAATTAACTGAGTTCAAAAATTTAAAGAATAGCGATTTGATTGATAAATTTTAACTTTAAATTTGATTCCATTAGTGAAAATCAGAAAGGAATTTATATTGACCAAATCTACAAGGGAGGGTGCCTTAAATGCCTTAAATGTCTTAAATGTTATTATAAACACTTTCACTTCTCCGATCGAATAGGTATGAATAATTTGGTTTTTATTTACTATTTTATTAATTAATAAATTGGATTCTTTTTCTATATTAGAGAGTACCAATATCCTATTCAATCTGGAGTACAATTTAGTCAACATTCCAACTTATATTTTTTTTAAGGTAAGGAAAATAGTTTTTGAAATAAAGTAAAATAAATTAAAATAAGTAACTCCAACAATATCGACAATTAACTGAGTTCAAAAATTTAAAGAATAGCGCTTTGATTGATAAATTTTAACTTTAAATTTGATTCCATTAGTGAAAATCAGAAAGGAATTTATATTGACCAAATCTACAAGGGTGCCTTAAATGCCTTAAATGTCTTAAATGTTATTATAAACACTTTCACTTCTCCGATCGAATAGGTATGTATAATTTGGTTTTTATTTACTATTTTATTAATTAATAAATCGGATTCTTTTTCTATATTAGAGAGTACCAATATCTTATTCAATCTTCAATCTGGAATACAATTTAGTCAACATTCCAACTTATATTTTTTTTAAGGTAAGGAAAATAATTTTTGAGATAATATAAAATAAATTAAAATAAGTAACTCCAACAATATCGACAATTAACTGAGTTCAAAAACTTAAAGAATAGCGCTTGATTGATAAAATTTAACTTTAAATTTGATTCCCTTAGTGAAAATCAGAAAACAATTTATATTGACCAAACCTACAAGGAAGGGTGCCTTAAATGACTTAAATGCCTTAAATGCCTTAAATGCCTTAAATGTTATTATAAACACTTTCACTTCTCCGATCGAATGGGTATGTATAATTTGGTTTTTATTTACTATTTTATTATTTAATAAATCGGATTCTTTTTCTATATTAGAGAGTACCAATATCTTATTCAATCTGGAATACAATTTAGTCAACATTCCAACTTATATTTTTTTTAAGGTAAGAAAAATTATTTTTGAAATAAAGTAAAATAAATTAAAATAAGTAACTCCAACAATATCGACAATTAACTGAGTTCAAAAATTTAAAGAATAGCGCTTTGATTGATAAATTTTAACTTTAAATTTAATTCCCTTAGTGAAAATCAGAAAGGAATTTATATTGACCAAATCTACAAGGAAGGGTGCCTTAAATGCCTTAAATGTCTTAAATGTTATTATAAAAACTGTCACTTCTCCGATCGAATAGGTATGTATAATTTGGTTTTTATTTACTATTTGATTAATTAATAAATCGGATTCTTTTTCTATATTAGAGAGTACCAATATCTTATTCAATCTTCAATCTGGAATACAATTTAGTCAACATTCCAACTTATATTTTTTTAAGGTAAGGAAAATAGTTTTTGAAATAAAGTAAAATAAATTAAAATAAGTAACTCCAACAATATCGACAATTAACTGAGTTCAAAAATTTAAAGAATAGCGCTTTGATTGATAAATTTTAACTTTAAATTTGATTCCATTAGTGAAAATCAGAAAGGAATTTATATTGACCAAATCTACAAGGGAGGGTGCCTTAAATGCCTTAAATGTCTTAAATGTTATTATAAACACTTTCACTTCTCCGATCGAATAGGTATGAATAATTTGGTTTTTATTTACTATTTTATTAATTAATAAATCGGATTCTTTTTCTATATTAGAGAGTACCAATATCCTATTCAATCTGGAGTACAATTTAGTCAACATTCCAACTTATATTTTTTTTAAGGTAAGGAAAATAGTTTTTGAAATAAAGTAAAATAAATTAAAATAAGTAACTCCAACAATATCGACAATTAACTGAGTTCAAAAATTTAAAGAATAGCGATTTGATTGATAAATTTTAACTTTAAATTTGATTCCATTAGTGAAAATCAGAAAGGAATTTATATTGACCAAATCTACAAGGAAGGGTGCCTTAAATGCCTTAAATGTCTTAAATGTTATTATAAACACTTTCACTTCTCCGATCGAATAGGTATGAATAATTTGGTTTTTATTTACTATTTTATTAATTAATAAATCGGATTCTTTTTCTATATTAGAAAGTACCAATATCCTATTCAATCTGGAATACAATTTAGTCAACATTCCAACTTATATTTTTTTTAAGGTAAGGAAAATAGTTTTTGAAATAAAGTAAAATAAATTAAAATAAGTAACTCCAACAATATCGACAATTAACTGAGTTCAAAAATTTAAAGAATAGCGCTTTGATTGATAAATTTTAACTTTAAATTTGATTCCATTAGTGAAAATCAGAAAGGAATTTATATTCACCAAATCTACAAGGGTGCCTTAAATGCCTTAAATGTCTTAAATGTTATTATAAACACTTTCACTTCTCCGATCGAATAGGTATGTATAATTTGGTTTTTATTTACTATTTTATTAATTAATAAATCGGATTCTTTTTCTATATTAGAGAGTACCAATATCTTATTCAATCTTCAATCTGGAATACAATTTAGTCAACATTCCAACTTATATTTTTTTAAGGTAAGGAAAATAATTTTTGAGATAATATAAAATAAATTAAAATAAGTAACTTCAACAATATCGACAATTAACTGAGTTCAAAAATTTATAGAATAGCGCTTGATTGATAAATTTTAACTTTAAATTTGATTCCCTTAGTTAAAATCAGAAAAGAATTTATATTGACCAAACCTACAAGGAAGGGTGCCTTAAATGACTTAAATGCCTTAAATGCCTTAAATGTTATTATAAACACTTTCACTTCTCCGATCGAATGGGTATGTATAATTTGGTTTTTATTTACTATTTTATTATTTAATAAATCGGATTCTTTTTCTATATTAGAGAGTACCAATATCTTATTCAATCTGGAATACAATTTAGTCAACATTCCAACTTATATTTTTTTTAAGGTAAGAAAAATTATTTTTGAAATAAAGTAAAATAAATTAAAATAAGTAACTCCAACAATATCGACAATTAACTGAGTTCAAAAATTTAAAGAATAGCGCTTTGATTGATAAATTTTAACTTTAAATTTGATTCTCTTAGTGAAAATCAGAAAGGAATTTATATTGACCAAATCTACAAGGAAGGGTGCCTTAAATGCCTTAAATGTCTTAAATGTTATTATAAACACTTTCACTTCTCCGATCGAATAGGTATGAATAATTTGGGTTTTTATTTACTATTTTATTATTTAATAAATCGGATTCTTTTTCTATATTAGAGAGTACCAATATCTTATTCAATCTGGAATACAATTTAGTCAACATTCCAACTTATATTTTTTTTAAGGTAAGGAAAATAATTTTTGAAATAGTGAAAATAGTGATTAGTGAAAATCAGAATAGAATTTATATTGATCAAATCTACAAGGAAGGATGCCTTAAATGCCTTAAATGTTATTATAAACACTTTCACTTCTCCGATCGAATGGGTATGTATAATTTGGTTTTTATTTACTATTTTATTAATTAATAAATCGGATTCTTTTTCTATATTAGAGAGTACCAATATCTTATTCAATCTGGAATACAATTTAGTCAACATTCCAACTTATATTTTTTTTAAGGTAAGGAAAATAATTTTTGAGATAATAGAAAATAAATTAAAATAAGTAACTTCAACAATATCGACAATTAACTGAGTTCAGAAATTTAAAGAATAGCGCTTGATTGATAAAATTTAACTTTAAATTTGATTCCCTTAGTGAAAATCAGAATAGAATTTATATTGACCAAACCTACAAGGAAGGGTGCCTTAAATGACTTAAATGCCTTAAATGTTATTATAAACACTTTCACTTCTCCGATCGAATGGGTATGTATAATTTGGTTTTTATTTACTATTTTATTAATTAATAAATAGGATTCTTTTTCTATATTAGAGAGTACCAATATCTTATTCAATCTGGAATACAATT
>NC_051848.1:101443760-101460046 GCF_002237135.1 Teleopsis dalmanni
CATCGACTAGGAATAACTCCAAAAGCAACATCAATGCCTATAAATGGAGTTGGTAACACCACAAAGGGTGCTCGTCAAAGAATCAGCACTGTTTTTAAATCAATGAATAGCAATTTCAATACAAATTTAGAAGCATTTGTGTTACCACATATTATTGCTCCACAACCAACACAATGTGTCAATATCAGTTCATGGAACATTCCAAAAAATATTACATTAGCTGATCCTAACTTCAATGAGCCACAAAAAATAGACGTATTGTTAGGAGCTGAATTTTATCCACATCTCTTAACGTCAGGGCAAATCCAATTGGGAGTCGACAAACCAATACTCCAGAATACTACTCTTGGATGGGTTGTAAGTGGCAAACTATCAGAAACAGCAAAAGGTGACGCAGTCTGTTGTATGTTTAGCGAAGAAGAAGATTCGCTAAATAATCTTCTCGTCCGATTTTGGGATCTTGAAGAATCAGCACAAAATTCAAAACTACTGTCTGATCAAGAAAAATTATGTGAAACTCATTTTGTGGAAAACTTGAAACGTACTAAAGAAGGCAGATTTATTGTGAAATTGCCACTTATTGACAGTGTATCAACATTAGGATCCTCTAGTGAAATTGCACAACGCAGATTTTTCTCTCTTGAACGACGGCTGTCAAAAAATGAAGCACTATGGGCACAATACGTGCAGTTTATGACTGAGTATAAAGATCTCGATCACATGGAAGAAATTCAACCTGATGACATCATGGCCTCACATTATTTCATTCCTCATCATTGCGTGATAAAACCAGATAGCACCACGACAAAATTACGTGTTGTGTTTGATGCATCTAGTAAAACTTCATCAGGTCGATCATTGAATGACATTATGCATACTGGTCCTGTGGTACAGAGCGATCTATTCTCAATATTATTACGATTCAGAATTCCAAGATACGCTTTCACAACGGACATTGAGAAAATGTATAGGCAAATACTTATTCACCCAGAAGATCAAATGCTACAATTAATCATTTGGAGAAATAATCCACAAGAGCCGCTACGATTTTATAAACTAAAAACTGTGACATATGGGACTCGATCAGCTCCATACTTAGCTACCAAATGTTTACAAACTTTAGCAAGAGAAAGTTCTGGTACTTATCCATTTGGAGCAGAGACCCTACGAAGAGACTTCTATGTCGATGATGGATTATGTGGTTCTAACAGTCTGATAGAGGCTAAGGTGATTCAAGAACAACTAATTAACATTTTGAAATCATATGGTTTTAAGCCAAGAAAATGGTGCGCTAATCACCCACAATTACTACAAAACATTTCACCACATGATCAAGAAGTCTGTTGGGATATTTCTACTTGTTCGTTCAAAACAGCTAAGACTTTGGGAATGATTTGGACACCACAGCTTGATAATTTGTGCATAACAACAAGTATAACACCATGTACAACTTTTACTAAGCGTTCAGTAGCTTCAGACTTAGCAAGAGTTTATGACCCATTAGGATTGGTAGCACCAATCATAGTCACAGCAAAAATATTTGTTCAACGAATTTGGGAATTAAAGACAACCTGGGATGATCCGTTACCTCATGAATATGAAGCCGAATGGGTTAAGTTTCGGTCAAGACTGCAAGAAATTAATAATATGATCATTCCGAGACATGTTTTTAACCACGAACTTCCATTAGATATTCAATTACATTGTTTTGTAGATGCATCTGAAAAGGCATATGGAGCAGCAATCTATGTAAGAGCAATTCTAAAAACAGGTACAATCATAGTACGGCTACTTTGCTCAAAATCAAGAGTAGCGCCATTAAAAAGGCAAACAATTCCACGATTAGAATTGTGTGCAGCACTTCTGGGAGCCCAACTGTTAGCGAAGGTTAAACAAGATCTTGCATACGATAACCACAAATCTTTTTTATGGACAGACTCACAAGTTGTATTATACTGGATCAACTCTAACTCAAATATTTTTCAAACATTTGTAGCACATAGAGTAGCACGAATTCATGAAATATCTAATGCAAGCCAATGGCGTCATGTAAGGTCCAAATTAAATCCAGCAGATCACCTATCAAGGGGTTTACAACCTACGGAATTACATTCCAGTCACATATGGTTTTTTGGACCACTGTTTTTATATGGAAGCGAATCATCATGGCCAAGTCCAATTGCTCAGGAACATCTTATAACTGATCATTCTGAAACCAAAAGAAGGGCGCTTGAAATGCAACGCTCAACACAACCTTCAATCGTAACTTCAGCAATCACCAGCATTACTGAAGATTTCATCTATAAGATCAATTATAGAAACTCGTTTGCAAGATTGCAACGAATCATTGCATACGCACTACGATTTGTAAAATACTCCAAAGGCAGAGACAACAGGCACACTACCTCTTTAATATTAAGTCCAGACGAGTTGAACTCATCATTACAAGTAATCATACGTATAATACAACAAAGCGATTTCAGGGAAGAATTGCAGCAATTACACTCAAATGGCACAGTGCACAAAACTAGTTCTCTCTCTAGTTTAAGTCCATTCTTAGATAGTAACGGAATTCTAAGAGTTGGAGGTCGACTTTCATCATCACTTATAGCTTATGATACCAAACATCCAATGGTATTGCCATATAATGATCCAATTGTGAAAAGTGTTTTCGTTGATGTTCATAGAAAAAACATGCATTGTGGTGCACAAGCATTATTGTCACAAATCCGACTTCAATTTTGGCCCATCAAGGGAAAGATAATGGCTCGATCAACGGTTCAGCATTGTGTCCGCTGCACAAGAAGCAGACCAACCACATTTCAACAAATAATGGGTCAGCTACCACCAGCTAGAGTTCAACCTTCAAGGCCATTCTACAATGCAGGAGTAGATTTTTGTGGACCATTTTGGGTTCACTACAAAATCAGAGGAAAAAGACCACACAAGGTTTATGTAGCAGTGTTTTGTTGTTTTGCCACAAAAGCAGTCCATTTAGAAGTGGTGAGCGACTTAACTTCTGATGCATTTATTGGTGCACTGAAGAGGTTCATAGCTCGACGAGGACATTGCAAAACGCTGCATTGTGACAATGCTACAAATTTTGTTGGTGCGAACAATAAATTAAATGAATTATCCGAACTGCTACGTAGAACTTCTGTTCAAAATAAAATAGTTCAAACATGCAGTGATAAATTAATCACATTTAAATTCATTCCACCTCGAACTCCACATTTCGGGGGTCTTTGGGAGGCAGCTGTTAAATCAGCTAAATATCATTTAGTTCGAAGTACATCAACAGCTTCATTAACCTATGAAGAGTTGGAAACGATCATTGTGGAAATTGAAGCAATATTGAACTCAAGACCATTAACACCAATGTCATCAGATCCAAACGATCTTGCCGCATTGACACCAGGTCACTTCCTTATTGGTGAACCACTCACTGCACCTATAGACACCAATGTTCATGGGACAAATCACAACCTACTTACCAGGTGGAAATTGGTTTCTCATTTGAGACTGGAATTTTGGAAAAGATGGAACGCTGAGTACTTAACAGAACTACAACAGCGACATAAATGGAAGGTTCCTGTTAACAATGTCAAAGAAAACATGATGGTCATAATCAAAGAAGACAATACAGCACCACTCAACTGGCCCTTAGGTCGGGTTACGAAAGTGTTTCGAGGCGATGATGGCATGGTACGAGTAGTGGAAGTGAAGACAGTTGCAGGAATTTGTAAACGGCCTATTCATCGGCTTGCTCCACTGTTTCGAGAAGATGAAGAGAAAGACGAAAAACGAAAACATCATTCAAACATAAGCCAGGAAGATACTTTGGTAGTTCCATCAAAGAAAATAAAGTTGCCCCAACAAACAACATTATTCGCAATCATTCTCACACTATTCTTTCTGCCAATTATATTGGGCAATCCTGTAACCACAACACAGCTTAATTCAAGTATTGGTCTCTACTTCGAAAATATGGGCACTGTTCAGATGGTAACAGGTGAATGGAAAATGGTTGTTTATTATGAATTAGCTCCGGTACAGACCCAATATAACACATTCGTTAATGGAATTTCTGCACTAGATAAATTGTGCATCAAACTACAGCAGGGTTCGGCTTGTCACACGCTCGTAGGTACGTTTGAGCATACAAGAGATGATATCCTACAGGAGAAGATTTTATTAAACAACAGACGAGACAAACGAGGAGCCATAAACCTCGTTGGAAATGTGGCAAAGGCTTTATTTGGGGTTCTGGACTCAAATTACGCAGAGGATATGTCACAAACAATAAATCAGCTAGAGGAAGATGATAACCACCTAGCTAGATTGCTGCAGAATCAAACCTCCATAATAGATTCAACATTAAATATACTTAAACGTGATGAAGAAACTGTTAATAGTCAACTTGGTCAACTTCAAGATCAAATTAGCCAAGTACTAAATCGAATCGACAATGAAACCGAACAAATTAAAATTACGCAGATATTCATATCAATTGCAATACAATTGACACTGATGGGTGCTAATTTGCAAAGAATACAAGCGGAAATTATAAATGTTTTAATTGACTCTCATCACGGAAAAATAAGTCCTCTATTGTTATCACCTCAACAACTAAAAAATGAGATCAAGCATATAAGAAGTCATATTCCGCCATCTCGACGATTTCCGGTTAATCAAGATGATTTAGTTCAACTCTACAGAATAATGGAAATATCTGGAGCAGTAACTAAGGAACAAATCATATTTGTTATTAAGGTACCACTTATAGATTCCTATGACATGGAACTATTCAGAATATTACCTATACCAACAGTTATAAACAACACCATTTTAACAATCAAAAGTGATGTCTCGTTTATAGCAGTAAACACATTTCGAGATCAATACATTCCCCTGCGAGAAAATGAGCTAGATAATTGTCAAATTCCGAACAAGGCGGTGTATATTTGTTCTAGAAAGCATATAAAACTAGGCAGATACTCAGAAACTCATACGTGTGAGATAGAATTATTTAATAATCGAACCACAACAAGCTGCAGATTAACACAGTTATCCAATAAGATGGTTTGGACGAAAATGGAACAAACAAATCAATGGATATATGCTACAGTGAATAGAACTGAGATGTCATCTGTTTGCGGAACACAATTAAATCAAGTCACAATAGAAGGATCGGGCATTCTAACTTTACGACCAGAATGTACAATAAGAAACAATCTAGTTACAATTCAAGGTCATTACTCATTGCCATCTGTAGTTCATTCATCATTTGTTCATGTAGAACAGCTTGCATCCATAACTACACCAAATGAAATAAAAACAATCATCAACAAGGCTGACGATCATCTTGAGACACAACTGAAAGAACTATCAATGTTACATCAAAGGTTAAAGGCTATGGATAAGTTTTCAGTTAAGGCCGAACCAGTTTCTCAACCACACCATATAATTAGTTACGTGGGAACTATTTTACTGCTGACATTGTGTTGCACTTACATAATATACAAATCTACGAAGAAGTGTAAACAAACCCGACGAAAAGATGATTCACCTCAATCTGAGTCCACAGCATATCCACAACCTACCCCAAGACGGCAACAGCTCGTTGTGGAAGTATAAGTAGTTGAGTTATTATTATACCACTCAACGGAGGGGAGAATGTTAAGGTAGAAATTAAGTAATAAATAAATTATTTCGCATTGTTAAATTGTGTCATTCAATTTATATTTTAAGCAATTTAGCAATTGTGAAATAATTTATTTTGAATATTTATGTTAAGCTGAGGCAACAACTTAACTGGAGCAACGGTGAAATATGCAACGTTGCATTTTGCATTATTAACAATGTTCCAATTAATTCGTTGCTGAGGTATTATTATTATTAATAAAATTATTGCACAAAAATTGTATAAAAGAAATTGAAACAATAAAGAAAGTAATCAATCAATAAAATCTATTCTTTGATTCTCGTCAAACCTAATTCTGCTTTATATAGAGTAAGTTTCAAGTGCTTACTCTATAACCAATAAGCAATATTCAATAAGTTAAAGTGCTTATTGAATATTATAAGGATTAAGGTATTTTAAATATACAACAATCAACCTATTTATTGACTATTTACAATTAAATGGTGACATGCTTTTCAACAGGTGCATTTGAGCTTCTCTAGCAAACTTTAGGGATGATTTTATTTCAGGAACCCGGTTAGCAAATATATGAGTTAGAAACTGATTTTAAAATAATGCTTGTGTATTAGTGCTAGAGCAGCAATTAAATTCAGTAATATTAAACACTTTTTTATTTTGTGTGTGTTATTTTGTTTACATTGAAGTAATAGAACATAGGTTTTGTCCCTGATTTTTTTTTGTGTAAAGTAATAGAATTAAAGTGAACTTTAAGCGAATCTTATGTTCTAATTGCTGATAAGATAATTTTTCGTAAAGTCACTTCCTTAAAGCTGTGTTTTAGTATTCCGCAATATTTTTGACCAATTGTTTAGTTTCTTTATCTATATTTATATAATTATATATATATATATATATAGAAAGAAATGGGGCATCACACATGACGTAGTTAGAACTTAAAGACAAAAATATATAATAATATAAAATATGTAATATATATAATATATAATAATAAATATAAAATATATATATATATATATATATAAGGTTCTTTTCCAAGTTCGTCAAGAATAATAATGCAGTAAAGTCGCAAACATGAAGTTCATATTAAAAAGAACTAATTAATGAAAATTGTAAAGATTAATTAAGATTAAATTAGGTTACCATAAAATCATACGTTTTCTCTGGCTTGGCGAAATCGCAATGAACTCTTGTGAGGAATAAATTGAACTATGGAAATACCTTAGCTAAGTTCTTGTCTTGTTTGGTTTTAATTTTAGTTACTTTAATTTTTTTTTACTCTTCTCCCAAAATAACAATATTTCATGTTTAATTTTTATTTCTGCCACTTCCGGATCAAATTTACATACCGAAATGCTTCCATGTGGTTAACAGCAAATGCTCGTATCATCAACAATTGTCAAAGGAAGTGCTCGTCGCCGCACTGCGCCTTCTATTGTATTTTTATGGCATTTCGCATGCCACATTCGCTGACATTATTTTATTGCCATTATTACTTTTAGTTTTTTTCACATTTTTTTTATTTTTTATAGAAAATGTTTTCATAAATTTTTTTATAAATTGGAAATATCATTAAAAATGATTAAAATCGATTATTTGCAATGGTAACGACCGTTTCGATTACGAGTATTTGCCTGGTCACCAGGAAGAGTGCTTCAGCAGTTCACTTTAGTGTGCGGGACTGTGAAAAAATTTCACTTTAGCTTATTAAACTTCAAAATTCATAAATCAAGTGAAACAAAAGTGCTCATGTTTGCATTGTCATTCCATGGAAGACTTCGAGGAAGACCCTTGCAGTTTGAGTTTTGCGCTTTTGGTAAATTGTTGCAGCGCTTGGAGTTTAATAGAAAAAATTTGTAAATATTTTAAATTTGACATCTTGCATTTATGGGACATTGTGTCTTTTAGTTCAAAAATGAAAACTTTAAATTCAATTACTTTATATCATTTTTACACATTAATTTAAATAATTTATAATCAATAATCGTGTTTTATGCCAACAGCTTTGGATAAATATATAATTCGAGGTAAACTTCAGTATTCCATGCACATACATATGATATAATATGAATATGAAATTGAGTTTATTTATTAATTATATGTACCTGCTTATATATATAAATAATATAATATAAACATTAACTAAAAATAGATACTATTAACATTCAATGTACAAAGAAACCGGAATTAAAAACAAAATACAGACACATCATCAATCATGGGCTTAGCATTACCAACGCCTTTGATGAGAATAAAGCACTAATCCATGTCTACTATGAGAACGTGTTCGAAGAAAATAAAAGAAAAAAAACAAATATGAAATAATAATAAAAAAAATGATTTGTACCAGTGCACAGTTAAGAAAAGTAATGCATACGGAAGAAAATATTGTGGTTTCAATATTTAAGATTGAGTTTACGGCATTCCTCTACGGAAACACAGATCTTCCAATAATTATTTCCTTTAACATCAGTGCAGATTCCTTTAAAACTTCGAACCTTATAACCGGGTATGTAGTAACAAAATAGCAGCAACGCGCTACTCAGCCAGAAGAAGTCTGCCACACATGCATACATATACCTACTATCTGCATACAGATAGTATATAATGTTAACAAATTGATTAATATTGATAAGAATAATATTATAGTCATTGAGCCAGAAAGATTTTAGACTCATTAGTTGTTAATGCAGCATACTGCCAATATATATCCAATTATGAGCTAACTATTAATTTGGATTAGAAATCACGCAGAATTTCATATTTAAGGAATTAATGAGGAACTAATATTTTAACTCGGGTTCAATGCCAGGTCCATGTGCCCCTATCCACTTTGATATGTTTCTTGTTTATTTTAACTTTTGTGGAGAGAAAGATATAGACATAAGTAATATTTATGTCATCAGGCAAAAAACTTTTGTACTAATTCAACCATAACACAGCCATATATATCTGATTTCAAACCTTTGCTTTATCTTAAACCACTTTTTAAACTTGTTTTTGAACTCGTTTTTGAACTCGTCCTTTTACTTATATTTGCCTGGACGTTTGTACTTCTAACGCCAGTAGTAATTGCAACACAACTATTAACAAATTTTTTTTATGTCCACTATTTGCCTTACTCGAAATAGTAGTTCTAAACTTCAGAAACAGAAGATTTAGACGTGGCCTTCAGAAGTGAGTATTTTGTTAATTAATATATTGTCAATCTCATTTCTGACAGTTTTGGTAGGAGTTTGATGTGAGTACGGAATCCATTAATTTTTTAAAAATACGTCCAAAAGTCATGAAATTTTGAAAAATAAAAACGATGTGTGAATTGTAAAAAACCAAATATTTAAAGTAAGTACTAATCAAATTTATTAGCAAATCCTCGGTAATAATTTAACATAAATATAGTTATTAAACGTTCAAATAAGATGAGTCTCTATATAAGCTAAAATAGGTTTGTAGTCGTCAATGAGGGACGAGATTACCAGCAATTTACTGATTTGTAAGCTTATGAATTTATTTAATGAAATTACATTTACATTACATATGTAAAGGCCATTTTCCATAGGAAGCTAAATTTATTCCATTAATCGGAGATGGACACTTTTCAATTAATGTTCAGCCTTTTCGCGGTTTACAATAATTTTCCGGTATGTATCATCTCAGAGTGTCTATTTCAGGAAAAAAAGTAATTCGAAGACTATTATTTATTATTTATCGTACAAGAATGTAAAATAAAAAAATTACAAATAAATAAATATTATTATACGATGTCCAGGAGCAGAAAATAAGTGTTCCGTAACAGAAGACATTAAAGATGCAATAGGTGAAAACCTATGGAAAAGTATTTAGCATTGGCGTTATAGAAAATTTAAAGGTCTTAAAAAGGAGTCAGTAAACCATGCCTTCATTATATTATACAGTATCTATACCTTGTGCTTTCGTTATCCAAAACTTCATATAACGTCGCAAATTTAATATGACTTGAATATAAAAACAATTACTTGCATGATTTAAGGAATATCTAAGACAACTTACTCACAGACGTTTCAACAAATGGAATTGAATAAAATTTTCCATTGTGACACTTTCTCCTTACGAAATCAAGACCATTTATAAATTTATTCAATTCACTTTCACAGCGGAATTAGTAGGTGAGTGCCGGGGTCCAGTCTGTATTGACACCTGACAAAAATACAAAGATCCATTAAAGTTTTAGCAAATGTTTAGGTTGACTTGCTTTGTGAGCATGTTGCTCCGACACTAGCAACAAAAGCAACAAAAGCAACAAAAGCAAAAACAGTACCAGCAACAAATGAAGGAACAACAAATGAATTCATCAGCGTAATTATTTTGTGACTATTAACTTTAAATGTTGTTATTGTTGTTGTTTAAGTTGTTTTAGTTGTTTTAGTTGTTGTTGGTGCTATTTTTGTTTATTTAATTCGAGGACTCCTGTCCGGTGAGTGGGCGTTTCGTTTTTAGTTGTGGTTTTTGCGTGTCGGTATCAACAGAATGATTTCGAGCCCTTAGTGCCCGTTCGATTTTTAGCTCGTAATGATGAAAATGTGGAAGTGCAGAAGTCCAGGAAACGAAAATATCAAAATTTAAACAAATTAATAAAATGTCATTTCTGACGCGTTTTTTACGTAAAATAAACTTTCGCAACGATACAAGGTAAATTAATAACAAAAAAGAAATAAGGAAACCTTTTTGGGAAAAGCCACGCCATCTGATACCATGCTAAACGTTTTAATCATTGTTTTATACCCTTTAACCTACAAAAAAAGTAAGAACTGAAGAACTGTGGAAAAGGATTTAAAAAGAAATTTAACTTTTACGGAAACCGTAACCGAAACATTTAAAATTAACAATTCGACCTTTAAAAAGTTTAAATTGACTTTCCGAACTTTGCCACAGAAGTTACTCGTAGCTCAATGCGTGTTTTTATTCGGATTTCTGGGTTCCAAAAGTTGCAAAAAAAAAACTATATTTAAATGCTTCACCATTGCAGGCTCAAGTAACTCGAAACGAAATTAAAGTCAACTCTATGAAAGCAATTTGGTAATTATTTTCGGCTTGCGAAGCACAAAAATATTTAAAAGAAATAAAAATTTCAAAGTCACTCTGCACTGAGAAATCAATTCTTCTGGTTAAAGTTTGTGGAAAACTACAGAAATAAATTTCACCAACATTTATATGCATAATTATATGCATAATATAATTTAAAATAATTCACATTTTGTGTAAACTGCTTGTCAAGATAATATTTGCAAACCATGCTTGTTGACCTTATTTCTTTATTTGTGATATTTTTGCAAATTAAAACCAATATTTGTTAGAATTAAAATTTTTTTAAACAATTGGAATTAATTTCATTATTTTCTCAAAATAATCAATCAACTGCCCCTTTCTGTCTAAGATAATTACTGCACTGATTGTGAACTATCTCATAGGTAAGCTATCGAGAAGTGTGGGATTCCTTCACGACCTCTGTCATAGCTTTGGTTTAGAGAAATATGACGAAAATGCCACCCATACACTCTGTCACTGCTAAATGCTCGCCAAATCTTTCAGAGACTGGCTTTCATAAGTATATATCTTATATCACAAATATAGTAATGTAAGACATTCCCAATTACATTGAAATAACTAATTAGTTTTCCATATAGGTCCTCTTCGAACAAATAGTGCGCTTCATAAATTTTGGTATCATATTGGCCATATACTGAGAGCCTAAGTAAATTTCATCTTCTTGTGAGATGGGCTGCCACTAGTATTAACCATTTTGCATGGATGTAGCAATAATTTTATATTTCAAATTATTCAATGAGACTACGAACGTTACAAATTTAGTACTCAACTAATAATTTGGAGAAAAGCTTTACAGTACTAAGTAAATCTCCATTGATCTTCATTAGCCTTACTTTATTCTAAAACAACTGACACAAAACGATGGCTACCTTTTAAATCCATCGCCTAACAATAAAAACACAATGTTTAATCCGTGAATATAGTTTTATTGTTTTTCGAAGTATTCACCATGAGGATCTATATATTTTGGCATTTGATTGAACAAATGTTACAACAGTTTTGCCACTCTGAAGTTGGTATCTCCAAAACCATGGTTGTAAATATCTAAACAACCCGTTATTGTTTGACAGCAAAAAGACGCCATTGGTAGCCAAGTCGGGATCGTAAGTCGGTACGAAAACTGTTTCTTAGGTTACTCAGAGTTCTAAGTTGTTCAAGTGTTGCAGTTGCGGTATGTGCGGTTTTTCTGAAAAACATGTGACAATTAGATTGGATTTACTCCTCCCGTGGAAACTTGTAATTTCAATAGCTTTTATCATTTTCGATCGACTACATACGCCTCAATTTTAAGTCAACTTTATTTTATTCAAAGAGAAGAAAGAAAATCAATAGATCTGTCCCAGATATGGTGAAACCAGCTCCAAAGATATGTTAAACTTTTAGTTTTATTTTGTTCAAAATAAAATAGTCTCACTCTGCATCAACAGGGCACTGCAAACGTTCAAGGAATTATTCGAAACATTTTTGATATTTATCGACCAAAATTGATTTAAGTATATTGGTCGAAACAATTCATCAACGATTTCAATTTGAATAATTACTTGACGTCTCACAAACTCAAATCCTGTAATAAATCTGTGACAATAACGCTGTTTTTGGATAAGAAGCCGTAGGTGTGTTGTTGTGCAAGAAAAATCTACTGTTGGACCCTTAATATTTCAATCGAATTCTTAACATTTTTGTTTACAATTATTGCAGAACACCCATTTAATATTCCTCATTCACCGCCTAACCGAGAAAAACGTTCAGCATTTTTTTGAATTAGCTGTTATCTTCTGGTAACTCTGGTATCTTCTGTTTTGTGACTTCTGATATTTTTTTTTCAGTTCGTATGAAATTTTGAAACAAAATCTCATACTTGGTCCTTGTTCTATGCTATATTGGTCCTGACATACTCAAAATGACATGACATAAAATACCAAAGCAAAATGACAAGTAAATTCCCTCCAATTTTATCATTACTATGTCCTAGATGCCTCTAGGCTAAGAACTTTTATGTCCAGTCTCAGCAGATCTGGGATAAACTGTGTAGTAGTATTATATAAAGTTTTTTCATCATTTACTTAACAGAACCTCATACCTCCAATTGATCGCCAATTTTTAGCGCTTATCACTTTTTTTTTCTCTACACCATTTGGAGAGGTATACAGATCTGAGGTGAATCATTGCTTAGTCTGATGAAGTGATAAATAATAATCCAGTCAAGGCGTAAAGAGGGGTTTTGAAGAAACCTCGCAGTTAATAGAGAATAAAAGTGCTCAAGTGCACTGACTCAACTAGCTTAACATAATCTAACCAAACGTCACTCACTACATCCAATACTAAAACCTGCTAAACAAGGAAAAACTATTCTTTAAATAGTCTACCAATTATCAGTCAGAAATTACCGTCTAACTACACATGCATTAAAATACTTGTGATTATTTTTAGTTTGATAATCGCAATTATATGCGCTCAATTACTCAATAAATTGAAAAGATGGAGTGAGACAGGTCTCCCCTCTTAACGAAACTGCTTGAGGTGTATTGTCGTAGAACACTCACTCACTAATTTTCTTCTCCAACTTACTTTCGATTATTTAGTAAGCATAAGCGAATGAGAGCTAAACCTCACTCTCCGTTACACGCAAACGTATGGAGAGTAGCTCGGGAATGCTTTAGGTAACCTTGGCCTTTGTTACGCACCAGAAATATTTCAAAGAGTTCGATTTCAGTAACTAAAATTATGCAATGATTTATGCAAAAATAGCGTGTGTTAATGCGAATTCCAGCCAGTAAATCGTGTGTGTGTAAGTTTCTGTGTAGTTGTGTACTTGTACGTACACAACTTGACTAAGTGCCAAGTATGCATACTCATATGTGAGTGTTGGTTATGTTTTTGTTTATATTTATTATTATTACAAATAAATCGCAACACTAATTTTTCGTTACTATTTTCCGGAGTACAACTACGGTAAATAAAAAAATAACAGTTCACAAGGACACGTGTGTCAAGACAAGGTGAAGACTTTAATATGTCATGTCTGGCGTTTGGCTTTGGCGGTTTTCTGTTGTGATTTTTGCATACAACCATTATTTCACCTCTCACATGGCGAACAAGTTTTAAGGACCAATAATGCTTAAACCACTAAACAAAATATTTAACATTAGTTCACTGCCAATGACAGCACACGGACAGAAATAAATATAAAAAAATGTCAAAATACGGAAAAATAGCAGAAAGTTCAGTAAAATTATGTATATATATGCCTGTATATGTTCCTATAACCACTTTTAAAAAGAATTCAAATCTAAGGAATCTTTATATTTCTGTTTTCAGTCAAATCTATGTTGCGTCTTTACCAACAGTTCTGGGATTGTACAGCAAAAATTCTCAAATAGTCTGAATAATATCGACAAAATGTAGTATTTATATATTCCTTATATACCTCACAGTAGCATTCATTAAAATGAAAATAATTTTTCATTATCACTACTTTGAAACTATAAATATTCAAATTACATAAAGAAAATATAATTGTAATGTTCGTTTAAATTGTTTTATTCTTAAATTTTGATATAATCGAGTGAAAATGCTATAGCAGATATAGATGAATTTCACCTTTTAACATACCTACTGTAGTTGTTATCTTTGATACATAAAAAATTGCCTGTGAATAGTTATTAATAATAACACAAATAAGGTAAACATTATTTTTAGTTCAACGCTTCTTCGTTGTAGCTTTTTAGAATATAGTGGAGACTCTTCCCTTTTTTTTTGGTGTCGAACCTGGAGGAAAAATCTTTTAAAGATATAAATGGCCGTACCATTTGCATACCCAATTCATGCACGATTCATGTAGTCATACATGCCTACGGGTTAAAAAGTCTTCACATTCTCAGATTAAAATCCTAGAAATCCCTGCAGTACAACCAATTAATGTATTCATTCGCAGGGCAGTTTAGAAGAGGACTAAGCGTCTTTCACTCCGATTGTGTACTAAGTATTTTATCTGCTTTAACAACGTTTAATGTTCTAGAGATAATGCACTTGTAAAGGCTCCACTCTTAATGCTTCCTAACATGTACATTACCATAGTAGAAGGGCTGGCTTCACCAATTAGTGTCTCTTGATTTTGTCTAGTATCTACGAATCTTCTACAGTCTCTAATTACATGGTCGGAACTCTCAATTTTATATGGACAAAACTGGCAGTACGGGTTACTTGCCAGCATGAACGGATATAAGTATTCACAGAAGCATCCATGCCCAGTAAGGAACTGCATTAATTGAAATCCCAAGTCTCCAGATCCTCGGTTAATCCGAACTTTTAAATTTGGAATTAACGAATGCGTTCATCTTGATTTTTAGGGATGGTCCCACCAATGTTGCCATTCATTAAGGTTCAGTTTCAGTAATTTGTAGACGAGAACGCAGGAAAAAACTGTCTCTGGCAACGAACGCTTCAAGATCTGCTGGCATACGTCTAGCAAGTACTTCCGCAGCATCGTCTGATACTATACGGTAAGCACGGCAGATGCATAAGTTTGACAGTCTATGTGCACTTTTCATTACGCGTGAATACGACTTTGTGGTTGTACCATGTGCCCACACAGGGGGCCTACTATCTAGCGTGACACCGATATATGTAAGTTGGGGCTAGGTTGTATGTCTATGCCAAAACATTTTGATTGACAGCATCTCCATTTTATGCTCAGCAAGCTCCAAACCGCTGTATTGCATCGTAGTTACAATAGCTGCTGCAATGGTAGCGTTGCAATTCCTAGCCACTTCGTCAAAAGTTTTCACAATCTCTACTATTGCAATATCATCTGCATACCCAACCACGTTCTATCCGTCCTGCTTTTCGACTCGAAGAATACTATCGTACATAATATTTCATAGAATTGGCCCTAGAACTGATCCCTGGGGAACCCTTCTCGTGATGTTATATGTTTTGGGTACGGAAGCTCTTCCCTTTGTATTTAATAATTTGTAAAATCTAACACATAATTATTTTTAATACATTTAGAGCATATAACTTAAATAAATCAAGTTTTCTAGTTCCACTAGAACAAAAATTTTATATACAATCCTTAAAAACAAAAACTATAATGGAATAGATTTTCCGGACACAACTTTAATTTAATAAAATTAAATGTCTATATAATATTAAGTTTATTCCATCTTTCATTTTACATCTGAACTGATTTATTTCTTTGATAACTAACACCGGCTTTCACACATAATACAAAATAAAAAGTGCTATTTCATAGCAAGTTTATGCTCTTAACTTTTTATTATTGTTACCTGTTTTAGTATATAAGATCAACTGTGTTGTTGTCTATTGTAGAACTATATGTTCAATATTTATACATAAAATGTGACTGAAAGTAGATTGACATGCAATTCCATCTTTTTGCACCTTAAATAATCATCAAGTTGTGGGTTTTTAAAAGATGTTAAAGAGATGTTTAAAATATTTACCTTAATAAGAATATAACTGAATTCAATGATCATATATTTAGCCTCAGTTGTACATATGTTGACTAATTATTAAC
>NC_051848.1:101460146-101467152 GCF_002237135.1 Teleopsis dalmanni
ATACTCTATTACTACAGTTAATAGTTATGTATATAGTGCAAATATTCTATTAATACAGTTAATAGTTACGTGTTATACATAATGTGCTGTGTAAGTTTACGTTTTTTAATCATCAATGCTTTCTTTATCTTTACAAGTAATGAATATGGAGTATGGAACATGAATAATGTCTCCGATTGGAGTTTGTTATTGTGCTAATATAATCGTTGGTCTCATCTTACTGGTACAGTGGGTACACAGTAATAGCACTTAAAAATATTTAATTATCATCTAAATTAAATTTAACTAACGAAGAACAAGAAACGTATACTCTATTAATACAGTTAATAGCTATGTATATAGTGCAAATACTCTATTACTACAGTTAATAGTTATGTGTTATACATAATGTGCTGTGTAAGTTCCCGTTTTTTAATCATCAACGCTTTTTTTATCTTTATAAGTAATGAATATGGAGTATGGAACATGAATAATGTCTCCGATTGGAGTTTATTATTCTGCTAATATAATCTATAAAGGATATCCTAGAAATCAATGATCGCATCTTACGGATACAGTGGGTGCACGGAGCGGTTAATATTATTTAGTTATCATCCAAATTAAATTTAACTAACGAAGAACAAGAAACATATACTCTATCACTACAGTTAATAGTTATGTATATAGTGCAAATACTCCATTACTACAGTTAATAGTTATGTGTTATACATAATGTGCTGTGTAAGTTCACGTTTTTTAATCATCAATGCTTTCTTTATCCTTATAAGTAATGAATATGGAGTATGGAACATGAATAATGTCTCCGATTGGAGTTTATTATTCTGCTAATATAATCTATAAAAGATATCCTAGAAATCAATGATCGCATCTTACGGGTACAGTGGGTGCACAGAGTCGTTAATATTATTTAGTTATCATCTAAATTAATTTTCACTAACAAAGAACAAGAAACAAATACTCTATTAATACAGTTAATAGTTATGTGTTATACACAATGTGCTGTGTAAGTTCCCGTTTTATAATCATCAACGCTTTCTTTATCTTTATAAGTAATGAATATGGAGTATGGAACATGAATAATGTCTCCGATTGGAGTTTATTATTCTGCTAATATAATCTATAAAAGATATCCTAGAAATCAATGATCGCATCTTACGGATACAGTGGGTGAACGCAGCGGTTAATATTATTTAGTTATCATCTAAATTAAATTTAACTAACGAAGAACAAGAAACATATACTCTATTACTTTAGTTAATAGTTATGTATATTGTGCAAATGCTCTAGTAATACAGTTAGTAGTTATGTGTTATGTATAATGTGCTGTGTTAGTTCACGTTTTAATCTTCAATGCTTGCTATATTTTTATAAGTAATGCATATGGAGTATGGAACATGAATAATATCTCCGATTCGAGATTATTATTCTGCTAATATAATCTATAAATAATATATAATCTTTAATAGATATCGTAGTAATCAATGATCGCATCTTACGGGTACATTGGGTGCACAGTAATAGCACTTAATAATATTTAAATATCATCCAAATTAAATTTATTTAACGAAAAACTAGAAACAAATACTCTATTACTACCGTTAATAGTTATGTATATAGTGCAAATGCTCTATTAATACAGTTAGTAGTTATGTGTTATGCATAATGTGCTGTGTTAGTTCACGTTTTAATCTTCAATGCTTGCTTTATTTTTATAAGTAATGCGTATGGAGTATGGAATATGAATAATATCTCCGATTCGAGTTTGTTATTCTGCTAATATAATCTATAAAAGATATCGTAGTAATCAATGATCGCATCTTATGGGTACAGTGGGTGTACAAAGCACTTAATAATAATTAATTATCATCTAAATTAAATTTTACTAACGAAAACTAGAAACATATACTCTATTAATACAGTTAATAGTTATGTATATTGTGCAAATACTCTATTACTACAGTTAATAGTTATGTGTTATGCATAATGTGCTGTGTTAGTTCACGTTTTAATATTCAATGCTTTCTTTATTTTTATAAGTAATGAATATGGAGTATGGAACATGAATAAGGTCTCCGATTGGAATTTATTGTTCTGATAATATAATCTACAAAAAATATCCTTACGGGTACAGTGGGTGCACAGAGCAGTTATTTTTATTTAGTTATCATCCAAGTTGAATTTAACTAACGAAGAACAAGAAACATATACTCTATTAATACAGTTAATAGTTATGTATATTGTGCAAATGCTCTATTAATACAGTTAGTAGTTATGTGTTATGCATAATGTGCTGTGTTAGTTCACGTTTTAATCTTCAATGCTTGCTATATTTTTATAAGTAATGCATATGGAGTATGGAACATGAATAATATCTCCGATTCGAGATTATTATTCTGCTAATATAATCTATAAATAATATATAATCTTTAATAGATATCGTAGTAATCAATGATCGCATCTTACGGGTACATTGGGTGCACAGTAATAGCACTTAATAATATTTAAATATCATCCAAATTAAATTTATTTAACGAAAAACTAGAAACAAATACTCTATTACTACAGTTAATAGTTATGTATATAGTGAAAATACTCTATTAATACAGTTAGTAGTTATGTGTTATGCATAATGTGCTGTGTTAGTTCACGTTTTAATCTTCACTGCTTTCTTTATTTTTATAAGTAATGAATATGGAGTATGGAACATGAATAATGTCTCCGATTGGAGTTTTTTATTCTGCTAATATAATCTATAAAGGTTATCATAGAAATCAGGGGTCGCATCTTGCGGGTACATTGGGTGCACAGTAATAGCACTTAATAATATTTAAATATCATCTAAATTAAATTTTACTAACGAAAACTAGAAACAAATACTCTATTACTACAGTTAATAGTTATGTATATAGTGCAAATGCTCTATTAATAACAGTTAGTAGTTATGTGTTATGCATAATGTGCTGTGTTAGTTCACGTTTTAATCTTCAATGTTTGCTTTATATTTACAAGTAATGCATATGGAGTATGGAACATGAATAATATCTCCGATTCGAGTTTGTTATTCTGCTAATATAATCTATAAAATATATATAATCTTTAAAAGATATCGTAGTAATCAATGATCGCATCTTACGGGTACATTGGGTGCACAGTAATAGCACTTAATAATATCTAAATACCATCCAAATTAAATTTATTTAACGAAAAACTAGAAACAAATACTCTATTAATACAGTTAATAGTTATGTATATAGTGCAAATGCTCTATTAATACAGTTAGTAGTTATGTGTTATGCATAATGTGCTGTGTTAGTTCACGTTTTAATCTTCAATGCTTGCTTTATTTTTATAAGTAATGCGTATGGAGTATGGAATATGAATAATATCTCCGATTCGAGTTTGTTATTCTGCTAATATAATCTATAAAAGATATCGTAGTAATCAATGATCGCATCTTATGGGTACAGTGGGTGTACAAAGCACTTAATAATAATTAATTATCATCTAAATTAAATTTTACTAACGAAAACTAGAAACATATACTCTATTAATACAGTTAATAGTTATGTATATTGTGCAAATACTCTATTAATACAGTTAATAGTTATGTGTTATGCATAATGTGCTGTGTTAGTTCACGTTTTAATCTTCAATGTTTGCTTTATATTTACAAGTAATGCATATGGAGTATGGAACATGAATAATATCTCCGATTCGAGTTTGTTATTCTGCTAATATAATCTATAAAATATATATAATCTTTAAAAGATATCGTAGTAATCAATGATCGCATCTTACGGGTACATTGGGTGCACAGTAATAGCACTTAATAATATTTAAATATCATCCAAATTAAATTTATTTAACGAAAAACTAGAAACAAATACTCTATTAATACAGTTAATAGTTATGTATATAGTGCAAATGCTCTATTAATACAGTTAGTAGTTATGTGTTATGCATAATGTGCTGTGTTAGTTCACGTTTTAATCTTCAATGCTTGCTTTATTTTTATAAGTAATGCGTATGGAGTATGGAACATGAATAATATCTCCGATTCGTGTTTGTTATTCTGATAATATAATCTATAAAGGTTGTCTTAAAAATCAAGGGTCGCATCTTACGGGTACAGTGGGTACACAGTAGTAGCACTTAATAATATTTAAATATCATCTAATTTAAATTTTACTAACGAAAACTAGAAACATATACTCTATTAATACAGTTAATAGTTATGTATATTGTGCAAATACTCTATTACTACAGTTAATAGTTATGTGTTATGCATAATGTGCTGTGTTAGTTCACGTTTTAATCTTCAATGCTTTCTTTATTTTTATAAGTAATGCATATGGAGTATGGAATATGAATAATATCTCCGATTCGAGTTTGTTATTCTGATAATATAATCTATAAAGGTTATCTTAGAAATCAAGGGTCGCATCTTGCGGGTACAGTGGGTACACAGTAGTAGCTCTTAATAATATTTAATTATCATCTAAATTAAATTTTGCTAACAAAAACTAGAAACATATACTCTATTAATACAGTTAATAGTTATGTATATTGTGCAAATACTCTATTACTACAGTTAATAGTTATGTGTTATGCATAATGTGCTGTGTTAGTTCACGTTTTACTCTTCAATGCCTTCTTTATTTTTATAAGTAATGAATATGGAGTATGGAACATGAATAATATCTCCGATTCGAGTTTGTTATTCTGCTAATATAATCTATAAAGGTTATCATAGAAATCAAGGGTCGCATCTTACGGGTACAGTGGGTGCACAGTAATAGCACTTAATAATATTTAATTATCATCTAAATTAAATTTTACTAACGAAAACTAGAAACATATACTCTATTAATACAGTTAATAGTTATGTGTTATGCATAATGTGCTGTGTTAGTTCACGTTTTAATCTTCAATGCTTGCTTTATTTTTATAAGTGATGAATATAGAGTATGGAACATGAATAATATCTCCGATTCGAGTTTGTTATTCTGCTAATATAATCTATAAAAGATATCATAGAAATCAAGGGTCGCATCTTGCGGGTACAGTGGGTGCACAGTAATAGCACTTAATAATATTTAAATATCATCTAAATTAAATTTAACTAACGAAAACTAGAAACATATACTCTATTAATACAGGTAATAGTTATGTATATTGTGCAAATACTCTATTAATACAGTTAATAGTTATATGTTATGCATAATGTGCTGTGTTAGTTCACGTTTTAATCTTCAATGCTTTCTTTATTTTTATAAGTAATGAATATAGAGTATGGAACATGAATAATATCTCCGATTGGAGTTTGTTATTCTGCTAATATAATCTATAAAAGATATCATAGAAATCAAGGGTCGCATCTCGCGGGTACAGTGGGTGCACAGTAATAGCACTTAATAATATTTAAATATCATCTAAATTAAATTTAACTAACGAAAACTAGAAACATATACTCTATTAATACAGGTAATAGTTATGTGTTATGCATAATGTGCTGTGTTAGTTCACGTTTTAATCTTCAATGCTTGCTTTATTTTTATAAGTAATGAATATGGAGTAGGGACATCAATAATATCTCCGATTGGAGTTTATTATTCTGCTAATATAATCTATAAAAGATATCATAGAAATCAAGGGTCGCATCTTGCGGGTACAGTGGGTGCACAGTAATGGCACTTAATAATATATAAATATCATCTAAATTAAATTTTACTAACGAAAACTAGAAACATATACTCTATTCATACAGGTAATAGTTATGTATATTGTGCAAATACTCTATTACTACAGTTAATAGTTATGTGTTATGCATAATGTGCTGTGTTAGTTCACGTTTTAATCTTCAATGCTTTCTTTATTTTTATAAGTAATGAATATAGAGTATGGAACATGAATAATATCTCCGATTCGAGTTTGTTATTCTGCTAATATAATCTATAAAGGATATCATAGAAATCAAGGGTCGCATCTTACGGGTACAGTGGGTGCACAGTAATAGCACTTAATAATATTTAAATATCATCTAAATTAAATTTTACTAACGAAAACTAGAAACATATACTCTATTAATATAGTTAATAGTTATGTATATTGTGCAAATTCTCTATTACTACAGTTAATAGTTATGTGTTATGCATAATGTGCTGTGTTAGTTCACGTTTTAATCTTCAATGCTTTCTTTATTTTTATAAGTAATGAATATGGAGTAGGGACCTTAATAATATCTCCGATTGGAGTTTATTATTCTGCTAATATAATCTATAAAAGATATCATAGAAATCAAGGGTCGCATCTTGCGGGTACAGTGGGTGCACAGTAATAGCACTTAATAATATTTAATTATCATAGAAACATATACTCTATTAATACAGGTCATAGTTATGTATATTGTGCAAATTCTCTATTACTACAGTTAATAGTTATGTGTTATGCATAATGTGCTGTGTTAGTTCACGTTTTAATCTTCAATGCTTGCTTTATTTTTATATGTAATGAATATGGAGTAGGGACCTTAACAATATCTCCGATTGGAGTTTATTATTCTGCTAATATAATCTATAAAAGATATCATAGAAATCAAAGGTCGCATCTTGCGGGTACAGTGGGTGCACAGTAATAGCACTTAATAATATTTAATTATCATCTAAATTAAATTTAACTAACGAAAACTAGAAATATATACTCTATTCATACAGGTAATAGTTATGTATATTGTGCAAATACTCTATTACTACAGTTAATAGTTATGTGTTATGCATAATGTGCTGTGTTAATTCACGGTTTAAGCTTCAATGCTTTCTTTATTTTTATAAGTAATGAATATAGAGTATGGAACATGAATAATATCTCCGATTGGAGTTTGTTATTCCGCTAATATAATCTATAAAAGATATCATAGAAATCAAAGGGCGCATCTTGCGGGTACAGTGGGTGCACAGTAATGGCACTTAATAATATATAAATATCATCTAAATTAAATTTTACTAAC
>NC_051848.1:101467252-101481043 GCF_002237135.1 Teleopsis dalmanni
TTTATTTAATATTTCAATAAATATAATAAATAGAATAATAAATGGATGTATATATGTATACATTTATGTTTTTGTATACCATTGCGTATTAGTATGTTGATTAGTATTTTAATATATTGTTCCGTTTCCTGATATTGGCTTTAGACTAAAGTCGAAATATGGATTAAAAAAATAAAAACTAATGTGAAATTAAATTGTGATTTTTTTTTCTTAATTTTTATTCTTTAACAACAAAAAAAATGTTCACCAATTAGCCTGAAAAACACTACCAATGCTACTACCAATTCAGTGCTTGTCAGTAATTGTCTTTTCTAAACTATATTTACCACTTTTGGAGAACAGTACTGGGTCAACTATTACATTACCATAACTTTGTACACATAATAACAAATGCCATTTCTATTTCTGTTCCTGTTCCTGTTTTTAAAGAAATAGAATGAAGTTTAATTAATCCCTTAACATCCTTCCTAGTTTTTGTAATTCTAAGTCATACCTATTCAAAAGGAGTAATTTTTTTAAAAACAACTTTTAAAAATATCCAGCCGATTCACTGATAAATAGAGTACGATGAGTCTTTTATGAGTTCTAAGTTTTGGACAGATTATAAGTTATATTATATTCGCATATTGAAGTCAGGCCAAGTAAGCTTAAAGTTTTTCTGCCATTAAAGAAATCGGCTCCTGTAACAATTTTTATAACAAATGAAACATTTTTCTTCTGGAAAGTATTTATTACTTTTGAATAAAAACTTTTACGGATATTGAAATTAGTCAATAGATTAATAGATTTAGTTTTTTACAGATCTCTGAAATTTGTCATTATTTAATGTTTAGAAATGACTTTTCGTTAAGATATAATTAAGTTATTTTCTTAAAAATTTGAAAAATAAATAATAAATTTATTTGAAAGTTTTTTGTGGACTTTTGGGTCAATATTATTATTATTTTAAAATACTTTGTTAATAGTTGTGTAATATATTTGATTTTTTTAATTTTCAATAATTAAATAGATTATAAATGGATGTTATATGTATCATTTATGTTTTTGTAACCATTGCGTTTTAGTATGTGTTGTATTTTAATTATATTGTAGTTTCCTGATTTTGGCTTAGTATAAAGTCGAAATATGGATAACTAAAAATAAACTAATCGTTTGAATTAATTTGTTTCTTTCTTTTTATTCTTTAACAACACAAAATGTTCACAATTGCTGAAACATCCAATCGGCTTGTCAGTAATTGTCTTTTCTAAACTATATTTACCTCTTTTGGAAAACAGTACTGGGTCAACTATTACATTACCATAACTTTGTACACATAATAACAAATGCCATTTCTATTTCTGTTCCTGTTCCTGTTTTTAAAGGAATAGAATGAAGTTTAATTAATCCTTTAACATCTTTCCTAGTTTTTGTAATTCTAAGTCATACCTATTCAAAAGGAGTAATTTTTTTAAAAACAACTTTTAAAAATATCCAGCCGATTCACTGATAAATAGAGTACGATGAGTCTTTTATGAGTTCTAAGTTTTGGACAGATTATAAGTTATATTATATTCGCATATTGAAGTCAGGCCAAGTAAGCTTAAAGTTTTTCTGCCATTAAAGAAATCGGCTCCTGTAACAATTTTTATAACAAATGAAACATTTTTCTTCTGGAAAGTATTTATTACTTTTGAATAAAAACTTTTACGGATATTGAAATTAGTCAATAGATTAATAGATTTAGTTTTTTACAGATCTCTGAAATTTGTCATTATTTAATGTTTAGAAATGACTTTTCGTTAAGATATAATTAAGTTATTTTCTTAAAAATTTGAAAACTAAATAATAAATTTATTTGAAAGTTTTTTTGTGGACTTTTGGGTTAATATTATTATTATTTTAAAATAAAATACATTTGTTATAGTTGTGAATAAATAAATATTTTGATCCTTTATTTAATATTTCAATAAATATAATAAATAGAATAATAAATGGATGTATATATGTATACATTTATGTTTTTGTATACCATTGCGTATTAGTATGTTGATTAGTATTTTAATATATTGTTCAGTTTCCTGATGTTGGCTTTAGACTAAAGTCGAAATATGGATTAAAAAAATAAAAACTAATGTGAAATTAAATTGTGATTTCTTTTTCTTAATTTTTATTCTTTAACAACAAAAAAAATGTTCACCAATTAGTCTGAAAAACACTACTAATAATTCAGACCTTGTCAGTAATTGTCTTTTCTAAACTATATTTACCTCTTTTGGAAAATAGTTCTGGGTCAATTATTACATTACCATAACTTAGTACACATAATAACAAATGCCATTTCTATTTCTGTTCCTGTTTTTAAAGGAATAGAATGAAGTTTAATTAATCCCTTAACATCTTTCCTAGTTTTTGTAATTCTAAGTCATACCTATTCAAAAGGAGTAATTTTTTTAGAAACAACTTTTAAAAATATCCAGCCGATTCACTGATAAATAGAGTAAGATGAGTCTTTTATGAGTTCTAAGTTTTGGACAGATTAAAAGTAATAATATATTCACATATTGAAGTCAGGCCAACTAAGCTTAAAGTTTTTCTGCCATTAAAGAAATCGGCTGTAAATCTTGTAACAATTTTTATAACAAATGAAACATTTTTCTTCTGGAAAGTATTTATTACTTTTGAATAAAAACTTTTACGAGTATTGAAATTAGTCAATGGATTAATAGATTTAGTTTTTCACAGATCTCTGAAATTTGTCATTATTTAATGTTTAGAAATGACTTTTCGTTAAGATATAATTAAGCTATTTTCTTAAAAATTTGAAAACTAAATAATAAATTTATTTGAAAGTTTTTTTGTGGACTTTTGGGTCAATATTATTATTATTTTAAAATAAAATACATTTGTTATAGTTGTGAATAAATAAATATTTTGATCATTTATTTAATATTTCAATAAATATAATAAATAGAATAATAAATGGATTTATATATGTATACATTTATGTTTTTGTATACCATTGCGTATTAGTATGTTGATTAGTATTTTAATATATTGTTCAGTTTCCTGATATTGGCTTTAGACTAAAGTCGAAATATGGATTAAAAAAATAAAAACTAATGTGAAATTAAATTATGATTTCTTTTTCTTAATTTTTATTCTTTAACAACAAAAAAAATGTTCACCAATTAGCCTGAAAAACACTACCAATAATTCAGAGCTTGTCAGTAATTGTCTTTTCTAAACTATATTTACCTCTTTTGGAAAACAGTACTGGGTCAACTATTACATTACCATAACTTTGTACACATAATAACAAATTCCATTTCTATTTCTGTTCCTGTTCCTGTTTTTAAAGGAATAGAATGAAGTTTAATTAATCCTTTAACATCTTTCCTAGTTTTTGTAAATCTAAGTCATACCTATTCAAAAGGAGTAATTTTTTTAAAAACAACTTTAAAAATATCCAGCCTATTCACTGATAAATAGAGTACGATGAGTCTTTTATGAGTTCTAAGTTTTGGACAGATTATAAGTTATATTATATTCACATATTGAAGTAAGCTTCAAGTTTTTCTTCCATTAAAGAAATCGGCTCCTGTAACAATTTTTATAACAAATGAAACATTTTTCTTCTGGAAAGTATTTATTACTTTTGAATAAAAACTTTTACGAGTATTGAAATTAGTCAATAGATTAATAGATTTACTTTTTTACAGATCTCTGAAATTTGTTATTATTTAATCTTTAGAAATGACTTTTCGTTAAGATATAATTAAGTTATTTTCTTAAAAATTTGAAAACTAAATAATAAATTTATTTGAAAGTTTTTTTGTGGACTTTTGGGTCAATATTATTATTATTTTAAAATAAAATACATTTGTTATAGTTGTGAATAAATAAATATTTTGATCTTTTATTTAATATTTCAATAAATATAATAAATAGAATAATAAATGAATGTATATATGTATACATTTATGTTTTTGTACACCATTGCGTATTAGTATGTTGATTAGTATTTTAATTTATTGTTCAGTTTCCAGATGTTGGCTTTAGACTAAAGTCGAAATATGGATTAAACAAATAAAAACTAATGTGAAATTAAATTGTGATTTCTTTTTCTTAATTTTTATTCTTTAACAACAAAAAAAATGTTCACCAATTAGCCTGAAAAACACTACCAATAATTCAGAGCTTGTCAGTAATTGTCTTTTCTAAACTATATTTACCTCTTTTGGAAAACAGTACTGGGTCAACTATTACATTACCATAACTTTGTACACATAATAACAAATGCCATTTCTATTTCTGTTCCTGTTCCTGTTTTTAAAGGAATAGAATGAAGTTTAATTAATCCTTTAACATCTTTCCTAGTTTTTGTAAATCTAAGTCATACCTATTCAAAAGGAGTAATTTTTTTAAAAACAACTTTAAAAATATTCAGCCTATTCACTGATAAATAGAGTACGATGAGTCTTTTATGAGTTCTAAGTTTTGGACAGATTATAAGTTATAATATATTCACATATTGAAGTCAGGCCAACTAAGCTTCAAGTTTTTCTGCCATTAAAGAAATCGGCTGTAAATCCTGTAACAATTTTTATAACAAATGAAACATTTTTCTTCTAGAAAGTATTTATTACTTTTGAATAAAAACTTTTACGATTATTGAAATTAGTCAATAGATTAATAGATTTACTTTTTTACAGATCTCTGAAATTTGTTATTATTTAATCTTTAGAAATGACTTTTCGTTAAGATATAATTAAGTTATTTTCTTAAAAATTTGAAAACTAAATAATAAATTTATTTGAAAGTTTTTTTGTGGACTTTTGGGTCAATATTATTATTATTTTAAAATAAAATACATTTGTTATAGTTGTGAATAAATAAATATTTTGATCCTTTATTTAATATTTCAATAAATATAATAAATAGAATAATAAATGGATGTATATATGTATACATTTATGTTTTTGTACACCATTGCGTATTAGTATGTTGATTAGTATTTTAATATATTGTTCAGTTTCCTGATGTTGGCTTTAGACTAAAGTCGAAATATGGATTAAAAAAATAAAAACTAATGTGAAATTAAATTGTGATTTCTTTTTCTTAATTTTTATTCTTTAACAACAAAAAAAATGTTCACCAATTAGTCTGAAAAACACTACCAATAATTCAGACCTTGTCAGTAATTGTCTTTTCTAAACTATATTTACCTCTTTTGGAAAACAGTACTGGGTCAACTATTACATTACCATAACTTTGTACACATAATAACAAATGCCATTTCTATTTCTGTTCCTGTTCCTGTTTTTAAAGGAATAGAATGAAGTTTAATTAATCCCTAACATCTTTCCTAGTTTTTGTAATTCTAAGTCATACCTATTCAAAAGGAGTAATTTTTTTAGAAACAACTTTTAAAAATATCCAGCCGATTCACTGATAAATAGAGTACGATGAGTCTTTTATGAGTTCTAAGTTTTGGACAGATTAAAAGTAATAATATATTCACATATTGAAGTCAGGCCAACTAAGCTTAAAGTTTTTCTGCCATTAAAGAAATCGGCTGTAAATCCTGTAACAATTTTTATAACAAATGAAACATTTTTCTTCTGGAAAGTATTTATTACTTTTGAATAAAAACTTTTACGAGTATTGAAATTAGTCAATAGATTAATAGATTTAGTTTTTCACAGATCTCTGAAATTTGTCATTATTTAATCTTTAGAAATGACTTTTCGTTAAGATATAATTAAGTTATTTTCTTAAAAATTTGAAAACTAAATAATAAATTTATTTGAAAGTTTTTTTGTGGACTTTTGGGTCAATATTATTATTATTTTAAAATAAAATACATTTGTTATAGTTGTGAATAAATAAATATTTTGATCCTTTATTTAATATTTCAATAAATATAATAAATAGAATAATAAATGGATGTATATATGTATACATTTATGTTTTTGTATACCATTGCGTATTAGTATGTTGATTAGTATTTTAATATATTGTTCAGTTTCCTGATGTTGGCTTTAGACTAAAGTCGAAATATGGATTAAAAAAATAAAAACTAATGTGAAATGAAATTGTGATTTCTTTTTCTTAATTTTTATTCTTTAACAACAAAAAAAATGTTCACCAATTAGTCTGAAAAACACTACCAATAATTCAGACCTTGTCAGTAATTGTCTTTTCTAAACTATATTTACCTCTTTTGGAAAACAGTACTGGGTCAACTATTACATTACCATAACTTTGTACACATAATAACAAATTCCATTTCTATTTCTGTTCCTGTTCCTGTTTTTAAAGGAATAGAATGAAGTTTAATTAATCCTTTAACATCTTTCCTAGTTTTTGTAAATCTAAGTCATACCTATTCAAAAGGAGTAATTTTTTTAAAAACAACTTTAAAAATATCCAGCCTATTCACTGATAAATAGAGTACGATGAGTCTTTTATGAGTTCTAAGTTTTGGACAGATTATAAGTTATAATATATTCACATATTGAAGTCAGGCCAACTAAGCTTCAAGTTTTTCTGCCATTAAAGAAATCGGCTGTAAATCCTGTAACAATTTTTATAACAAATGAAACATTTTTCTTCTGGAAAGTATTTATTACTTTTGAATAAAAACTTTTACGAGTATTGAAATTAGTCAATAGATTAATAGATTTAGTTTTTTACAGATCTCTGAAATTTGTCATTATTTAATCTTTAGAAATGACTTTTCGTTAAGATATAATTAAGTTATTTTCTTAAAAATTTGAAAACTAAATAATAAATTTATTTGAAAGTTTTTTTGTGGACTTTTGGGTCAATATTATTATTATTTTAAAATAAAATACATTTGTTATAGTTGTGAATAAATAAATATTTTGATCCTTTATTTAATATTTCAATAAATATAATAAATAGAATAATAAATGGATGTATATATGTATACATTTATGTTTTTGTATACCATTGCGTATTAGTATGTTGATTAGTATTTTAATATATTGTTCAGTTTCCTGATGTTGGCTTTAGACTAAAGTCGAAATATGGATTAAAAAAATAAAAACTAATGTGAAATGAAATTGTGATTTCTTTTTCTTAATTTTTATTCTTTAACAACAAAAAAAATGTTCACCAATTAGTCTGAAAAACACTACCAATAATTCAGACCTTGTCAGTAATTGTCTTTTCTAAACTATATTTACCTCTTTTGGAAAACAGTACTGGGTCAACTATTACATTACCATAACTTTGTACACATAATAACAAATGCCATTTCTATTTCTGTTCCTGTTCCTGTTTTTAAAGGAATAGAATGAAGTTTAATTAATCCCTTAACATCTTTCCTAGTTTTTGTAATTCTAAGTCATTCCTATTCAAAAGGAGTAATTTTTTTAGAAACAACTTTTAAAAATATCCAGCCGATTCACTGATAAATAGAGTACGATGAGTCTTTTATGAGTTCTAACTTTTGGACAGATTAAAAGTAATAATATATTCACATATTGAAGTCAGGCCAACTAAGCTTAAAGTTTTTCTGCCATTAAAGAAATCGGCTGTAAATCCTGTAACAATTTTTATAACAAATGAAACATTTTTCTTCTGGAAAGTATTTATTACTTTTGAATAAAAACTTTTACGAGTATTGAAATTAGTCAATAGATTAATAGATTTAGTTTTTTACAGATCTCTGAAATTTGTCATTATTTAATCTTTAGAAATGACTTTTCGTTAAGATATAATTAAGTTATTTTCTTAAAAATTTGAAAACTAAATAATAAATTTATTTGAAAGTTTTTTTGTGGACTTTTGAGTCAATATTATTATTATTTTAAAATAAAATACATTTGTTATAGTTGTGAATAAATAAATATTTTGATCCTTTATTTAATATTTCAATAAATATAATAAATAGAATAATAAATGGATGTATATATGTATACATTTATGTTTTTGTACACCATTGCGTACTAGTATGTTGATTAGTATTTTAATATATTGTTCAGTTTCCTGATGTTGGCTTTAGACTAAAGTCGAAATATGGATTAAAAAAATAAAAACTAATGTGAAATTAAATTATGATTTCTTTTTCTTAATTTTTATTCTTTAACAACAAAAAAAATGTTCACCAATTAGCCTGAAAAACACTACCAATAATTCAGAGCTTGTCAGTAATTGTCTTTTCTAAACTATATTTACCTCTTTTGGAAAACAGTACTGGGTCAATTATTACATTACCATAACTTTGTACACATAATAACAAATGCCATTTCTATTTCTGTTCCTGTTCCTGTTCCTGTTTTTAAAGGAATAGAATGAAGTTTAATTAATCCCTTAACATCTTTCCTAGTTTTTGTAATTCTAAGTCGTACCTATTCAAAAGGAGTAATTTTTTTAGAAACAACTTTTAAAAATATCCAGCCGATTCACTGATAAATAGAGTACGATGAGTCTTTTATGAGTTCTAAGTTTTAGACAGATTATAAGTTATAATATATTCGCATATTGAAGTCAGGCCAACTAAGCTTAAAGTTTTTCTGCCATTAAAGAAATCGGCTGTAAATCCTGTAACAATTTTTATAACAAATGAAACATTTTTCTTCTGGAAAGTATTTATTACTTTTGAATAAAAACTTTTACGAGTATTGAAATTAGTCAATAGATTAATAGATTTACTTTTTTACAGATCTCTGAAATTTGTCATTATTTAATCTTTAGAAATGACTTTTCGTTAAGATATAATTAAGTTATTTTCTTAAAAATTTGAAAACTAAATAATAAATTTATTTGAAAGTTTTTTTGTGGACTTTTGAGTCAATATTATTATTATTTTAAAATAAAATACATTTGTTATAGTTGTGAATAAATAAATATTTTGATCCTTTATTTAATATTTCAATAAATATAATAAATAGAATAATAAATGGATGTATATATGTATACATTTATGTTTTTGTACACCATTGCGTATTAGTATGTTGATTAGTATTTTAATATATTGTTCAGTTTGGTGATGTTGGCTTTAGACTAAAGTCGAAATATGGATTAAAAAAATAAAAACTAATGTGAAATTAAATTGTGATTTCTTTTTCTTAATTTTTATTCTTTAACAACAAAAAAAATGTTCACCAATTAGCCTGAAAAACACTACCAATAATTCAGAGCTTGTCAGTAATTGTCATTTCTAAATTATATTTACCTCTTTTGGAAAATAGTTCTGGGTCAATTATTACATTACCATAACTTTGTACACATAATAACAAATGCCATTTCTATTTCTGTTCCTGTTCCTGTTTTTAAAGGAATAGAATGATGTTTAATTAATCCTTTAACATCTTTCCTAGTTTTTGTAATTCTAAGTCATACCTATTCAAAAGAAGTAATTTTTTTAGAAACAACTTTTAAAAATATCCAGCCTATTCACTGATAAATAGAGTACGATGAGACTTTTATGAGTTCTAAGTTTTGGACAGATTAAAAGTAATAATATATTCACATATTGAAGTCAGGCCAACTAAGCTTAAAGTTTTTCTGCCATTAAAGAAATCGGCTGTAAATCCTGTAACAATTTTTATAACAAATGAAACATTTTTCTTCTGGAAAGTATTTATTACTTTTGAATAAAAACTTTTACGAGTATTGAAATTAGTCAATAGATTAATAGATTTACTTTTTTACAGATCTCTGAAATTTGTCATTATTTAATCTTTAGAAATGACTTTTCGTTAAGATATAATTAAGTTATTTTCTTAAAAATTTGAAAACTAAATAATAAATTTATTTGAAAGTTTTTTTGTGGACTTTTGAGTCAATATTATTATTATTTTAAAATAAAATACATTTGTTATAGTTGTGAATAAATAAATATTTTAATCCTTTATTTAATATTTCAATAAATATAATAAATAGAATAATAAATGGATGTATATATGTATACATTTATGTTTTTGTACACCATTGCGTATTAGTATGTTGATTAGTATTTTTATATATTGTTCAGTTTCCTGATGTTGGCTTTAGACTAAAGTCGAAATATGGATTAAAAAAATAAAAACTAATGTGGAATTAAATTGTGATTTCTTTTTCTTAATTTTTATTCTTTAACAACAAAAAAATGTTCACTAATTAGCCTGAAAAACACTACCAATAATTCAGACCTTGTCAGTAATTGTCTTTTCTAAACTATATTTACCTCTTTTGGAAAACAGTACTGGGTCAACTATTACATTACCATAACTTTGTACACATAATAACAAATTCCATTTCTATTTCTGTCCCTGTTCCTGTTTTTAAAGGAATAGAATGAAGTTTAATTAATCCCTTAACATCTTTCATAGTTTTTGTAAATCTAAGTCATACCTATTCAAAAGGAGTAATTTTTTTAAAAACAACTTTAAAAATATCCAGCCTATTCACTGATAAATAGAGTACGATGAGTCTTTTATGAGTTCTAAGTTTTGGACAGATTAAAAGTTATAATATATTCACATATTGAATTCAGGCCAACTAAGCTTCAAGTTTTTCTGCCATTAAAGAAATCGGCTCCTGTAACAATTTTTATAACAAATGAAACATTTTTCTTCTAGAAAGTATTTATTACTTTTGAATAAAAACTTTTACGATTATTGAAATTAGTCAATAGATTAATAGATTTACTTTTTTACAGATCTCTGAAAATTTGTCATTTTTATGTTTTAGATGCACTTTCTGTTAAGACTCATAATTAACTATTTTCTGATTAAAATTGAAAACTAATAATTATTTTATTGAAGTTTTTTTGTGGACTTTTGGGTCAATATTATTATTATTTTAAAATAAAATACATATGTTATAGTTGTGAATAAATAAATATTTTGATCTTTTATTTAATATTTCAATAAATATAATAAATAGAATAATAAATGGATGTATATATGTATACATTTATGTTTTTGTATACCATTGCGTATTAGTATGTTGATTAGTATTTTAATATATTGTTCAGTTTCCTGATATTGGCTTTAGACTAAAGTCGAAATATGGATTAAAAAAATAAAAACTAATGTGAAATTAAATTATGATTTCTTTTTCTTAATTTTTATTCTTTAACAACAAAAAAAATGTTCACCAATTAGCCTGAAAAACACTACCAATAATTCAGAGCTTGTCAGTAATTGTCTTTTCTAAACTATATTTACCTCTTTTGGAAAACAGTACTGGGTCAACTATTACATTACCATAACTTTGTACACATAATAACAAATTCCATTTCTATTTCTGTTCCTGTTCCTGTTTTTAAAGGAATAGAATGAAGTTTAATTAATCCTTTAACATCTTTCCTAGTTTTTGTAAATCTAAGTCATACCTATTCAAAAGGAGTAATTTTTTTAAAAACAACTTTAAAAATATCCAGCCTATTCACTGATAAATAGAGTACGATGAGTCTTTTATGAGTTCTAAGTTTTGGACAGATTATAAGTTATATTATATTCACATATTGAAGTCAGGCCAACTAAGCTTCAAGTTTTTCTGCCATTAAAGAAATCGGCTCCTGTAACAATTTTTATAACAAATGAAACATTTTTCTTCTGGAAAGTATTTATTACTTTTGAATAAAAACTTTTACGAGTATTGAAATTAGTCAATAGATTATTTTTTTAGTTGCGGTTTTACTCAGATCTCTGTATTGTGGTCGAGTTATTTTAATGTTTGAGAAAATAGACTTTTTCGTTGAAGATATTATTAAGGGCTTTATCTCTTAAGGACATTTTGAAAACTAAATAATAAATTTATTTGAAAGTTTTTTTGTGGACTTTTGGGTCAATATTATTATTATTTTAAAATAAAATACATTTGTTATAGTTGTGAATAAATAAATATTTTGATCCTTTATTTAATATTTCAATAAATATAATAAATAGAATAATAAATGGATGTATATATGTATACATTTATGTTTTTGTATACCATTGCGTATTAGTATGTTGATTAGTATTTTAATATATTGTTCAGTTTCCTGATATTGGCTTTAGACTAAAGTCGAAATATGGATTAAAAAAATAAAAACTAATGTGAAATTAAATTATGATTTCTTTTTCTTAATTTTTATTCTTTAACAACAAAAAAAATGTTCACCAATTAGCCTGAAAAACACTACCAATAATTCAAAGCTTGTCAGTAATTGTCTTTTTTAAACTATATTTACCTCTTTTGGAAAACAGTACTGGGTCAACTATTACATTACCATAACTTTGTACACATAATAACAAATGCCATTTCTATTTCTGTTCCTGTTCCTGTTTTTAAAGGAATAGAATGAAGTTTAATTAATCCTTTAACATCTTTCCTAGTTTTTGTAAATCTAAGTCATACCTATTCAAAAGGAGTAATTTTTTTAAAAACAACTTTAAAAATATCCAGCCTATTCACTGATAAATAGAGTACGATGAGTCTTTTATGAGTTCTAAGTTTTGGACAGATTATAAGTTATATTATATTCACATATTGAAGTAAGCTTCAAGTTTTTCTTCCATTAAAGAAATCGGCTCCTGTAACAATTTTTATAACAAATGAAACATTTTTCTTCTGGAAAGTATTTATTACTTTTGAATAAAAACTTTTACGAATATTGAAATTAGTCAATAGATTAATAGATATAGTTTTTTACAGATCTCTGAAATTTGTCATTATTTAATGTTTAGAAATGACTTTTCGTTAAGATATAATTAAGCTATTTTCTTAAAAATTTGAAAACTAAATAATAAATTTATTTGAAAGTTTTTTTGTGGACTTTTGGGTCAAATCATTAATATTATTTTAAATAATAATTTGTTATTAGTTGTGAATTAATAAATTAGTCTTTATCTAGAACTCTCTTTATTTAATTTATTTCAATAAATATAATAAAATGGAATAATAAATGGAATGTAATATATTGTATACATTTATGTTTTTGTATTACCATTGCGTAATTAGGTATGTTGATTAGGTATTTTAATATTTGTTCAGTTTCCTTGATATTGGCTTTTACTAAAGTCGATGATGGATTAAAAAATAAAACTAATTGTGAAATTTATTATGATTCTTTTTCTTATTTTATTCATTTAACAACAAAAAAAGATCGTTCACCAATTAGCCTTTTGAAAAACACTTACCATATTTTCCAGAGCTTGTCAGCTAATTGTTCTTTCTAAACTTCTTTACCTTTTATGGAAAAACAGTACTTGGAGTCAACTATTACGTTACCATAACTTTGTTACACATAATAACAAATGCCATTTCTATTTCTGTTCCTGTTCCTGTTCCTGTTTTTAAAGGAATAGAATGAAGTTTAATTAATCCCTTAACACCTATCTCTCCTAGTTTTTGTAATTCTAAGTCATACCTATTTAAAAGGAGTAATTTTTTTAGAAACAACTTTTAAAAATATCCAGCCGATTCACTGATAAATAGAGTACGATGAGTCTTTTATGAGTTCTTCAAGTTTTTCTGCCATTAAAGAAATCGGCTGTAAATCCTGTAACAATTTTTATAACAAATGAAACATTTTTCTTCTGGAAAGTATTTATTACTTTTGAATAAAAACTTTTACGAATATTAAAATTAGTCAATAGATTAATAAATTTAGTTTTTCACAGATCTCTGAAATTTGTCATTATTTAATCTTTAGAAATGACTTTTCGTTAAGATATAATTAAGTTATTTTCTTAAAAATTTGAAAACTAAATAATAAATTTATTTGAAAGTTTTTTTGTGGACTTTTGGGTCAATATTATTATTATTTTAAAATAAAATACATTTGTTATAGTTGTGAATAAATAAATA
>NC_051848.1:101481143-101498119 GCF_002237135.1 Teleopsis dalmanni
TCTTAACGAAAAGTCATTTCTAAAGATTAAATAATGACAAATTTCAGAGATCTGTGAAAAACTAAATCTATTAATCTATTGACTAATTTCAATACTCGTAAAAGTTTTTATTCAAAAGTAATAAATACTTTCCAGAAGAAAAATGTTTCATTTGTTATAAAAATTGTTACAGGAGCCGATTTCTTTAATGGCAGAAAAACTTGAAGCTTAGTTGGCCTGACTTCAATATGTGAATATATTATTACTTTTAATCTGTCCAAAAGTTAGAACTCATAAAAGACTCATCGTACTCTATTTATCAGTGAATCGGCTGGATATTTTTAAAAGTTGTTTCTAAAAAAATTACTCCTTTTGAATAGGAATGACTTAGAATTACAAAAACTAGGAAAGATGTTAAGGGATTAATTAAACTTCATTCTATTCCTTTAAAAACAGGAACAGGAACAGAAATAGAAATGGCATTTGTTATTATGTGTACAAAGTTATGGTAATGTAATAGTTGACCCAATACTGTTTTCCAAAAGAGGTAAATATAGTTTAGAAATGACAATTACTGACAAGGTCTGAATTATTGGTAGTGTTTTTCAGACTAATTGGTGAACATTTTTTTTGTTGTTAAAGAATAAAAATTAAGAAAAAGAAATCACAATTTCATTTCACATTAGTTTTTATTTTTTTAATCCATATTTCGACTTTAGTCTAAAGCCAACATCAGGAAACTGAACAATATATTAAAATACTAATCAACATACTAATACGCAATGGTGTACAAAAACATAAATGTATACATATATACATTCATTTATTATTCTATTTATTATATTTATTGAAATATTAAATAAAAGATCAAAATATTTATTTATTCACAACTATAACAAATGTATTTTATTTTAAAATAATAATAATATTGACCCAAAAGTCCACAAAAAAACTTTCAAATAAATTTATTATTTAGTTTTCAAATTTTTAAGAAAATAACTTAATTATATCTTAACGAAAAGTCATTTCTAAAGATTAAATAATAACAAATTTCAGAGATCTGTAAAAAACTAAATCTATTAATCTATTGACTAATTTCAATACTCGTAAAAGTTTTTATTCAAAAGTAATAAATACTTTCCAGAAGAAAAATGTTTCATTTGTTATAAAAATTGTTACAGGAGCCGATTTCTTTAATGGAAGAAAAACTTGAAGCTTACTTCAATATGTGAATATAATATAACTTATAATCTGTCCAAAACTTAGAACTCATAAAAGACTCATCGTACTCTATTTATCAGTGAATCGGCTGGATATTTTTAAAAGTTGTTTCTAAAAAAATTACTCCTTTTGAATAGGTATGACTTAGAATTACAAAAACTAGGAAAGATGTTAAGGGATTAATTAAACTTCATTCTATTCCTTTAAAAACAGGAACAGGAACAGAAATAGAAATGGCATTTGTTATTATGTGTACAAAGTTATGGTAATGTAATAGTTGACCCAGTACTGTTTTCCAAAAGAGGTAAATATAGTTTAGAAAAGACAATTACTGACAAGGTCTGAATTATTAGTAGTGTTTTTCAGACTAATTGGTGAACATTTTTTTTGTTGTTAAAGAATAAAAATTAAGAAAAAGAAATCACAATTTAATTTCACATTAGTTTTTATTTTTTTAATCCATATTTCGACTTTAGTCTAAAGCCAACATCAGGAAACTGAACAATATATTAAAATACTAATCAACATACTAATACGCAATGGTATACAAAAACATAAATGTATACATATATACATCCATTTATTATTCTATTTATTATATTTATTGAAATATTAAATAAAGGATCAAAATATTTATTTATTCACAACTATAACAAATGTATTTTATTTTAAAATAATAATAATATTGACCCAAAAGTCCACAAAAAAACTTTCAAATAAATTTATTATTTAGTTTTCAAATTTTTAAGAAAATAACTTAATTATATCTTAACGAAAAGTCATTTCTAAACATTAAATAATGACAAATTTCAGAGATCTGTAAAAAACTAAATCTATTAATCTATTGACTAATTTCAATACTCGTAAAAGTTTTTATTCAAAAGTAATAAATACTTTCCAGAAGAAAAATGTTTCATTTGTTATAAAAATTGTTACAGGATTTACAGCCGATTTCTTTAATGGCAGAAAAACTTTAAGCTTAGTTGGCCTGACTTCAATATGTGAATATATTATTACTTTTAATCTGTCCAAAACTTAGAACTCATAAAAGACTCATCGTACTCTATTTATCAGTGAATCGGCTGGATATTTTTAAAAGTTGTTTCTAAAAAAATTACTCCTTTTGAATAGGTATGACTTAGAATTACAAAAACTAGGAAAGATGTTAAGGGATTAATTAAACTTCATTCTATTCCTTTAAAAACAGGAACAGAAATAGAAATGGCATTTGTTATTATGTGTACAAAGTTATGGTAATGTAATAGTTGACCCAGTACTGTTTTCCAAAAGAGGTAAATATAGTTTAGAAAAGACAATTACTGACAAGGTCTGAATTATTGGTAGTGTTTTTCAGACTAATTGGTGAACATTTTTTTTGTTGTTAAAGAATAAAAATTAAGAAAAAGAAATCACAATTTCATTTCACATTAGTTTTTATTTTTTTAATCCATATTTCGACTTTAGTCTAAAGCCAACATCAGGAAACTGAACAATATATTAAAATACTAATCAACATACTAATACGCAATGGTGTACAAAAACATAAATGTATACATATATACATCCATTTATTATTCTATTTATTATATTTATTGAAATATTAAATAAAGGATCAAAATATTTATTTATTCACAACTATAACAAATGTATTTTATTTTAAAATAATAATAATATTGACCCAAAAGTCCACAAAAAAACTTTCAAATAAATTTATTATTTAGTTTTCAAATTTTTAAGAAAATAACTTAATTATATCTTAACGAAAAGTCATTTCTAAAGATTAAATAATGACAAATTTCAGAGATCTGTGAAAAACTAAATCTATTAATCTATTGACTAATTTCAATACTCGTAAAAGTTTTTATTCAAAAGTAATAAATACTTTCCAGAAGAAAAATGTTTCATTTGTTATAAAAATTGTTACAGGATTTACAGCCGATTTCTTTAATGGCAGAAAAACTTTAAGCTTAGTTGGCCTGACTTCAATATGTGAATATATTATTACTTTTAATCTGTCCAAAACTTAGAACTCATAAAAGACTCATCGTACTCTATTTATCAGTGAATCGGCTGGATATTTTTAAAAGTTGTTTCTAAAAAAATTACTCCTTTTGAATAGGTATGACTTAGAATTACAAAAACTAGGAAAGATGTTAAGGGATTAATTAAACTTCATTCTATTCCTTTAAAAACAGGAACAGGAACAGAAATAGAAATGGCATTTGTTATTATGTGTACAAAGTTATGGTAATGTAATAGTTGACCCAGTACTGTTTTCCAAAAGAGGTAAATATAGTTTAGAAATGACAATTACTGACAAGGTCTGAATTATTGGTAGTGTTTTTCAGACTAATTGGTGAACATTTTTTTTGTTGTTAAAGAATAAAAATTAAGAAAAAGAAATCACAATTTCATTTCACATTAGTTTTTATTTTTTTAATCCATATTTCGACTTTAGTCTAAAGCCAACATCAGGAAACTGAACAATATATTAAAATACTAATCAACATACTAATACGCAATGGTGTACAAAAACATAAATGTATACATATATACATCCATTTATTATTCTATTTATTATATTTATTGAAATATTAAATAAAGGATCAAAATATTTATTTATTCACAACTATAACAAATGTATTTTATTTTAAAATAATAATAATATTGACCCAAAAGTCCACAAAAAAACTTTCAAATAAATTTATTATTTAGTTTTCAAATTTTTAAGAAAATAACTTAATTATATCTTAACGAAAAGTCATTTCTAAAGATTAAATAATAACAAATTTCAGAGATCTGTAAAAAACTAAATCTATTAATCTATTGACTAATTTCAATACTCGTAAAAGTTTTTATTCAAAAGTAATAAATACTTTCCAGAAGAAAAATGTTTCATTTGTTATAAAAATTGTTACAGGATTTACAGCCGATTTCTTTAATGGCAGAAAAACTTTAAGCTTAGTTGGCCTGACTTCAATATGTGAATATATTATAACTTATAATCTGTCCAAAACTTAGAACTCATAAAAGACTCATCGTACTCTATTTATCAGTGAATCGGCTGGATATTTTTAAAAGTTGTTTCTAAAAAAATTACTCCTTTTGAATAGGTATGACTTAGAATTACAAAAACTAGGAAAGATGTTAAGGGATTAATTAAACTTCATTCTATTCCTTTAAAAACAGGAACAGGAACAGGAACAGAAATAGAAATGGCATTTGTTATTATGTGTACAAAGTTATGGTAATGTAATAGTTGACCCAGTACTGTTTTCCAAAAGAGGTAAATATAGTTTAGAAAAGACAATTACTGACAAGCTTTGAATTATTGGTAGTGTTTTTCAGGCTAATTGGTGAACATTTTTTTTGTTGTTAAAGAATAAAAATTAAGAAAAAGAAATCATAATTTAATTTCACATTAGTTTTTATTTTTTTAATCCATATTTCGACTTTAGTCTAAAGCCAATATCAGGAAACTGAACAATATATTAAAATACTAATCAACATACTAATACGCAATGGTGTACAAAAACATAAATGTATACATATATACATCCATTTATTATTCTATTTATTATATTTATGGAAATATTAAATAAAGGATCAAAATATTTATTTATTCACAACTATAACAAATGTATTTTATTTTAAAATAATAATAATATTGACCCAAAAGTCCACAAAAAAACTTTCAAATAAATTTATTATTTAGTTTTCAAATTTTTAAGAAAATAGCTTAATTATATCTTAACGAAAAGTCATTTCTAAACATTAAATAATGACAAATTTCAGAGATCTGTAAAAAACTAAATCTATTAATCTATTGACTAATTTCAATATCCGTAAAAGTGTTTATTCAAAAGTAATAAATACTTTCCAGAAGAAAAATGTTTCATTTGTTATAAAAATTGTTACAGGAGCCGATTTCTTCAATGGCAGAAAAACTTTAAGCTTACTTGGCCTGACTTCAATATGTGAATATATTATTACTTTTAATCTGTCCAAAACTTAGAACTCATAAAAGACTCATCGTACTCTATTTATCAGTGAATCGGCTGGATATTTTTAAAAGTTGTTTTTAAAAAAATTACTCCTTTTGAATAGGTATGACTTAGAATTACAAAAACTAGGAAAGATGTTAAGGGATTAATTAAACTTCATTCTATTCCTTTAAAAACAGGAACAGGAACAGAAATAGAAATGGCATTTGTTATTATGTGTACAAAGTTATGGTAATGTAATAGTTGACCCAGTACTGTTTTCCAAAAGAGGTAAATATAGTTTAGAAAAGACAATTACTGACAAGGTCTGAATTATTGGTAGTGTTTTTCAGACTAATTGGTGAACATTTTTTTGTTGTTAAAGAATAAAAATTAAGAAAAAGAAATCACAATTTCATTTCACATTAGTTTTTATTTTTTTAATCCATATTTCGACTTTAGTCTAAAGCCAACATCAGGAAACTGAACAATATATTAAAATACTAATCAACATACTAATACGCAATGGTGTACAAAAACATAAATGTATACATATATACATCCATTTATTATTCTATTTATTATATTTATTGAAATATTAAATAAAGGATCAAAATATTTATTTATTCACAACTATAACAAATGTATTTTATTTTAAAATAATAATAATATTGACCCAAAAGTCCACAAAAAAACTTTCAAATAAATTTATTATTTAGTTTTCAAATTTTTAAGAAAATAACTTAATTATATCTTAACGAAAAGTCATTTCTAAACATTAAATAATGACAAATTTCAGAGATCTGTAAAAAACTAAATCTATTAATCTATTGACTAATTTCAATATCCGTAAAAGTTTTTATTCAAAAGTAATAAATACTTTCCAGAAGAAAAATGTTTCATTTGTTATAAAAATTGTTACAGGAGCCGATTTCTTTAATGGCAGAAAAACTTTAAGCTTAGTTGGCCTGACTTCAATATGTGAATATATTATAACTTATAATCTGTCCAAAACTTAGAACTCATAAAAGACTCATCGTACTCTATTTATCAGTGAATCGGCTGGATATTTTTAAAAGTTGTTTCTAAAAAAATTACTCCTTTTGAATAGGTATGACTTAGAATTACAAAAACTAGGAAAGATGTTAAGGGATTAATTAAACTTCATTCTATTCTTTAAAAACAGGAACAGAAATAGAAATGGCATTTGTTATTATGTGTACAAAGTTATGGTAATGTAATAATTGACCCAGAACTATTTTCCAAAAGAGGTAAATATAGTTTAGAAAAGACAATTACTGACAAGGTCTGAATTATTGGTAGTGTTTTTCAGACTAATTGGTGAACATTTTTTTTGTTGTTAAAGAATAAAAATTAAGAAAAAGAAATCACAATTTCATTTCACATTAGTTTTTATTTTTTTAATCCATATTTCGACTTTAGTCTAAAGCCAACATCAGGAAACTGAACAATATATTAAAATACTAATCAACATACTAATACGCAATGGTGTACAAAAACATAAATGTATACCATTTATTATCCTATTTATTATATTTATTGAAATATTAAATAAAGGATCAAAATATTTATTTATTCACAACTATAACAAATGTATTTTATTTTAAAATAATAATAATATTGACCCAAAAGTCCACAAAAAAACTTTCAAATAAATTTATTATTTAGTTTTCAAATTTTTAAGAAAATAACTTAATTATATCTTAACGAAAAGTCATTTCTAAACATTAAATAATGACAAATTTCAGAGATCTGTAAAAAACTAAATCTATTAATCTATTGACTAATTTCAATACTCGTAAAAGTTTTTATTCAAAAGTAATAAATACTTTCCAGAAGAAAAATGTTTCATTTGTTATAAAAATTGTTACAGGATTTACAGCCGATTTCTTTAATGGCAGAAAAACTTTAAGCTTAGTTGGCCTGACTTCAATATGTGAATATATTATTACTTTTAATCTGTCCAAAACTTAGAACTCATAAAAGACTCATCGTACTCTATTTATCAGTGAATCGGCTGGATATTTTTAAAAGTTGTTTCTAAAAAAATTACTCCTTTTGAATAGGTATGACTTAGAATTACAAAAACTAGGAAAGATGTTAAGGGATTAATTAAACTTCATTCTATTCCTTTAAAAACAGGAACAGGAACAGAAATAGAAATGGCATTTGTTATTATGTGTACAAAGTTATGGTAATGTAATAGTTGACCCAGTACTGTTTTCCAAAAGAGGTAAATATAGTTTAGAAATGACAATTACTGACAAGCTCTGAATTATTGGTAGTGTTTTTCAGGCTAATTGGTGAACATTTTTTTTGTTGTTAAAGAATAAAAATTAAGAAAAAGAAATCACAATTTAATTTCACATTAGTTTTTATTTTTTTAATCCATATTTCGACTTTAGTCTAAAGCCAACATCAGGAAACTGAACAATATATTAAAATACTAATCAACATACTAATACGCAATGGTGTACAAAAACATAAATGTATACATATATACATCCATTTATTATTCTATTTATTATATTTATTGAAATATTAAATAAAAGATCAAAATATTTATTTATTCACAACTATAACAAATGTATTTTATTTTAAAATAATAATAATATTGACCCAAAAGTCCACAAAAAAACTTTCAAATAAATTTATTATTTAGTTTTCAAATTTTTAAGAAAATAGCTTAATTATATCTTAACGAAAAGTCATTTCTAAACATTAAATAATGACAAATTTCAGAGATCTGTGAAAAACTAAATCTATTAATCCATTGACTAATTTCAATACTCGTAAAAGTTTTTATTCAAAAGTAATAAATACTTTCCAGAAGAAAAATGTTTCATTTGTTATAAAAATTGTTACAAGATTTACAGCCGATTTCTTTAATGGCAGAAAAACTTTAAGCTTAGTTGGCCTGACTTCAATATGTGAATATATTATAACTTATAATCTGTCCAAAACTTAGAACTCATAAAAGACTCATCGTACTCTATTTATCAGTGAATCGGCTGGATATTTTTAAAAGTTGTTTCTAAAAAAATTACTCCTTTTGAATAGGTATGACTTAGAATTACAAAAACTAGGAAAGATGTTAAGGGATTAATTAAACTTCATTCTATTCCTTTAAAAACAGGAACAGGAACAGAAATAGAAATGGCATTTGTTATTATGTGTACAAAGTTGTGGTAATGTAATAATTGACCCAGAACTATTTTCCAAAAGAGGTAAATATAGTTTAGAAATGACAATTACTGACAAGGTCTGAATTATTGGTAGTGTTTTTCAGGCTAATTGGTGAACATTTTTTTTGTTGTTAAAGAATAAAAATTAAGAAAAAGAAATCACAATTTCATTTCACATTAGTTTTTATTTTTTGAATCCATATTTCGACTTTAGTCTAAAGCCAATATCAGGAAACTGAACAATATATTAAAATACTAATCAACATACTAATACGCAATGGTGTACAAAAACATAAATGTATACATATATACATCCATTTATTATTCTATTTATTATATTTATTGAAATATTAAATAAAGGATCAAAATATTTATTTATTCACAACTATAACAAAGGTATTTTATTTTAAAATAATAATAATATTGACCCAAAAGTCCACAAAAAACTTTCAAATAAATTTATTATTTATTTTTCAAATTTTTAAGAAAATAACTTAATTATATCTTAACGAAAAGTCATTTCTAAACATTAAATAATGACAAATTTCAGAGATCTGTAAAAAACTAAATCTATTAATCTATTGACTAATTTCAATACTCGTAAAAGTTTTTATTCAAAAGTAATAAATACTTTCCAGAAGAAAAATGTTTCATTTGTTATAAAAATTGTTACATGAGCCGATTTCTTTAATGGCAGAAAAACTTGAAGCTTAGTTGGCCTGACTTCAATATGTGAATATAATATAACTTATAATCTGTCCAAAACTTAGAACTCATAAAAGACTCATCGTACTCTATCTATCAGTGAATCGGCTGGATATTTTTAAAAGTTGTTTCTAAAAAAATTACTCCTTTTGAATAGGTACGACTTAGAATTACAAAAACTAGGAAAGATGTTAAAGGATTAATTAAACTTCATTCTATTCCTTTAAAAACAGGAACAGGAACAGAAACAGAAATAGAAATTGTTATTATGTGTACAAAGTTATGGTAATGTAATAGTTGACCCAGTACTGTTTTCCAAAAGAGGTAAATATAGTTTAGAAAAGACAATTACTGACAAGGTCTGAATTATTGGTAGTGTTTTTCAGACTAATTGGTGAACATTTTTTTGTTGTTAAAGAATAAAAATTAAGAAAAAGAAATCACAATTTCATTTCACATTAGTTTTTATTTTTTTAATCCATATTTCGACTTTAGTCTAAAGCCAACATCAGGAAACTGAACAATATATTAAAATACTAATCAACATACTAATACGCAATGGTGTACAAAAACATAAATGTATACATATATACATCCATTTATTATTCTATTTATTATATTTATTGAAATATTAAATAAAGGATCAAAATATTTATTTATTCACAACTATAACAAATGTATTTTATTTTAAAATAATAATAATATTGACTCAAAAGTCCACAAAAAAACTTTCAAATAAATTTATTATTTAGTTTTCAAATTTTTAAGAAAATAAATTAATTATATCTTAACGAAAAGTCATTTCTAAAGATTAAATAATGACAAATTTCAGAGATCTGTAAAAAACTAAATCTATTAATCTATTGACTAATTTCAATATTCGTAAAAGTTTTTATTCAAAAGTAATAAATACTTTCCAGAAGAAAAATGTTTCATTTGTTATAAAAATTGTTACAAGATTTACAGCCGATTTCTTTAATGGCAGAAAAACTTTAAGCTTAGTTGGCCTGACTTCAATATGTGAATATATTATAACTTATAATCTGTCCAAAACTTAGAACTCATAAAAGACTCATCGTACTCTATTTATCAGTGAATCGGCTGGATATTTTTAAAAGTTGTTTCTAAAAAAATTACTCCTTTTGAATAGGTATGACTTAGAATTACAAAAACTAGGAAAGATGTTAAGGGATTAATTAAACTTCATTCTATTCCTTTAAAAACAGGAACAGGAAAAAATATCACAAAAAAACTTTCAAATAAATTTATTATTTAGTTTTCAAATTTTTAAGAAAATAAATTAATTATATCTTAACGAAAAGTCATTTCTAAAGATTAAATAATGACAAATTTCAGAGATCTGTAAAAAACTAAATCTATTAATCTATTGACTAATTTCAATATTCGTAAAAGTTTTTATTCAAAAGTAATAAATACTTTCCAGAAGAAAAATGTTTCATTTGTTATAAAAATTGTTACAGGATTTACAGCCGATTTCTTTAATGGCAGAAAAACTTTAAGCTTAGTTGGCCTGACTTCAATATGTGTATATATTATTACTTTTAATCTGTCCAAAACTTAGAACTCATAAAAGTCTCATCGTACTCTATTTATCAGTGAATAGGCTGGATATTTTTAAAAGTTGTTTCTAAAAAAATTACTTCTTTTGAATAGGTATGACTTAGAATTACAAAAACTAGGAAAGATGTTAAAGGATTAATTAAACATCATTCTATTCCTTTAAAAACAGGAACAGGAACAGAAATAGAAATGGCATTTGTTATTATGTGTACAAAGTTATGGTAATGTAATAATTGACCCAGAACTATTTTCCAAAAGAGGTAAATATAATTTAGAAATGACAATTACTGACAAGCTCTGAATTATTGGTAGTGTTTTTCAGGCTAATTGGTGAACATTTTTTTTGTTGTTAAAGAATAAAAATTAAGAAAAAGAAATCACAATTTAATTTCACATTAGTTTTTATTTTTTTAATCCATATTTCGACTTTAGTCTAAAGCCAACATCACCAAACTGAACAATATATTAAAATACTAATCAACATACTAATACGCAATGGTGTACAAAAACATAAATGTATACATATATACATCCATTTATTATTCTATTTATTATATTTATTGAAATATTAAATAAAGGATCAAAATATTTATTTATTCACAACTATAACAAATGTATTTTATTTTAAAATAATAATAATATTGACTCAAAAGTCCACAAAAAAACTTTCAAATAAATTTATTATTTAGTTTTCAAATTTTTAAGAAAATAACTTAATTATATCTTAACGAAAAGTCATTTCTAAAGATTAAATAATGACAAATTTCAGAGATCTGTAAAAAAGTAAATCTATTAATCTATTGACTAATTTCAATACTCGTAAAAGTTTTTATTCAAAAGTAATAAATACTTTCCAGAAGAAAAATGTTTCATTTGTTATAAAAATTGTTACAGGATTTACAGCCGATTTCTTTAATGGCAGAAAAACTTTAAGCTTAGTTGGCCTGACTTCAATATGCGAATATATTATAACTTATAATCTGTCTAAAACTTAGAACTCATAAAAGACTCATCGTACTCTATTTATCAGTGAATCGGCTGGATATTTTTAAAAGTTGTTTCTAAAAAAATTACTCCTTTTGAATAGGTACGACTTAGAATTACAAAAACTAGGAAAGATGTTAAGGGATTAATTAAACTTCATTCTATTCCTTTAAAAACAGGAACAGGAACAGGAACAGAAATAGAAATGGCATTTGTTATTATGTGTACAAAGTTATGGTAATGTAATAATTGACCCAGTACTGTTTTCCAAAAGAGGTAAATATAGTTTAGAAAAGACAATTACTGACAAGCTCTGAATTATTGGTAGTGTTTTTCAGGCTAATTGGTGAACATTTTTTTTGTTGTTAAAGAATAAAAATTAAGAAAAAGAAATCATAATTTAATTTCACATTAGTTTTTATTTTTTTAATCCATATTTCGACTTTAGTCTAAAGCCAACATCAGGAAACTGAACAATATATTAAAATACTAATCAACATACTAGTACGCAATGGTGTACAAAAACATAAATGTATACATATATACATCCATTTATTATTCTATTTATTATATTTATTGAAATATTAAATAAAGGATCAAAATATTTATTTATTCACAACTATAACAAATGTATTTTATTTTAAAATAATAATAATATTGACTCAAAAGTCCACAAAAAAACTTTCAAATAAATTTATTATTTAGTTTTCAAATTTTTAAGAAAATAACTTAATTATATCTTAACGAAAAGTCATTTCTAAACATTAAATAATGACAAATTTCAGAGATCTGTAAAAAACTAAATCTATTAATCTATTGACTAATTTCAATACTCGTAAAAGTTTTTATTCAAAAGTAATAAATACTTTCCAGAAGAAAAATGTTTCATTTGTTATAAAAATTGTTACAGGATTTACAGCCGATTTCTTTAATGGCAGAAAAACTTTAAGCTTAGTTGGCCTGACTTCAATATGTGAATATATTATTACTTTTAATCTGTCCAAAACTTAGAACTCATAAAAGTCTCATCGTACTCTATTTATCAGTGAATAGGCTGGATATTTTTAAAAGTTGTTTCTAAAAAAATTACTCCTTTTGAATAGGTATGACTTAGAATTACAAAAACTAGGAAAGATGTTAAGGGATTAATTAAACATCATTCTATTCCTTTAAAAACAGGAACAGGAACAGAAATAGAAATGGCATTTGTTATTATGTGTACAAAGTTATGGTAATGTAATAGTTGACCCAGTACTGTTTTCCAAAAGAGGTAAATATAGTTTAGAAAAGACAATTACTGACAAGGTCTGAATTATTGGTAGTGTTTTTCAGACTAATTGGTGAACATTTTTTTTGTTGTTAAAGAATAAAAATTAAGAAAAAGAAATCACAATTTAATTTCACATTAGTTTTTATTTTTTTAATCCATATTTCGACTTTAGTCTAAAGCCAACATCAGGAAACTGAACAATATATTAAAATACTAATCAACATACTAATACGCAATGGTGTACAAAAACATAAATGTATACAGAGCTGTGCAATAATGATTACATTTGTAATTAGATTACACTCAATTATAAATTACTGAGTAATTTAATTGATAATTGAATTTCCAGATTATATGTGTAATTTAATTGAAAACCTCAATTACGAATTACAGTATAATCTTAATTTGTAATTTAGTTTCTGAATTACAGTCATAATTGAAATTGAAAAACCAAATTTCAAATTACGTGTAATTTGCAAAAATAATCTAGAGAAGAAGAAGCATTGAAACTTTTGAAAGATGATAAACGAATCGAAACTATGGTTGGATTTTGGGTTGTAAGTGGCCCGCATTTTGTTTGCGCCTTCATTCATAGTATTTTGTTGGGTTATTTGTTTTTGTTTTTTACATTTGGTATGTAGAAGTGTTCCATTAGAACTTCAAAGCAGATCAAGAGGCAGAAAAATTTTTTCTTTTGTACGCAAATCGAAATCTGAATATGTTGCATTGTTGCTTTTTTTCATGAAGTTGTCAATTTAATATTGCTGTTTTTTTTTGTATTTCTGTCTTGTGCAGTGATCGAAAATATGTATTTAGAAATGTGTATACTTGTTTCATTTGTTCGGTTGCGTGTGTACTTTTCTATGCTTTTGCTCTATGATATTTGTTTGTTTTGCTTGTATGTTTTTTTTGTTTTGGATTGTAGTTTTTTTTTATGAAATTCAGGAAGGTGTCTACTTCGCATGATTTTTTTTTGTTTTAAGCGCTGATATGCATGTGTGTCAGAATGTGTATACATTTTGTTGTTTTTTTTGTTTAATTGATTGAACATTTGACTATGAGTTGCGCGTAAATTTTTTAAAGCAAATTTGAAAAGATCGTTGTTTTTGTGCATCAAATAAATATATGCAAATTTGTAAGCAGTATATGTATGTGTGTACAATGTGTATGCAAATAATATAATTTTATCTGTAATGAGATTATGCCTACATTTATGTTTTAAGAATTATTTTTATTGCTAAATACGATTTAGAAATTATAATAACAAAAATGAGTAAAAATATGTAGTTTAAGAATAAAATTTTTGGACAAACTCTTATGCTGGATGTATATTTGGTTTTGTATGTGCAATAATTTTTTATTGAATATTTATTAAATGGTTAATTGCGTACAATGTTTAATTTTTCCCTGTTATATACGTATATGTGTATTTTTATATTTCTGAATATAATCAATAATTTTAATAACTAATTTTTATTAATATCGTCTAGTGATAATATGCATGTATATATAAAATTTTTAAAATTATATATTTCAATATTTTGTAGGAATGTAATAACAATACCAAATATACTTTAAAAATTTGAATTTCAATTTAATATGAATGCACTTGGTACAAATATTTTCAGAAAAAAATCAGTAGTAATAAGCGTGCATTTAAGGGTTTTGCCCAGTTTTATTTTTTTGTTTTTTGTTTTAAGCGAATGTGTGTACTTTTCTTCTTTTTTTTGGTTTGACTGATTTCACATTTGCTTATGCGTACCGCCTGAATTTTTCTAAGCAAATTTGGGAAGATCGTTGTTTTTGTAAGCAGTATATGTGTGTACAACGTGTATGCAAATATAAGTACAAGTTTATCTTTATGCCTACATTTGTTTTTTTAAGCGATAATGTGCATATTGATACGTTTTGTTGATTGTCTAGTTGATGAAGAATAAAGAAAAGAAAAAATTTAACTTACGCGCTTTGGTTTTATAATTTAAGACAGATTAAAAGTGTTTGTAAATTAGTTCAAGAAAATCTTTATTGAAAAATTTATTTAAATAATGTATATAAAAAAGATATGAAATTTAATTATATATTGTTTTATATCTTATACTTTCAGTTTGCGTATTTTTAAATGAATTATTAGAAAAATTTATTTATGGAATATCTTTAATTTTGTATATCATATTTAAGAATACATACATATGTATATGCCAACAACAACGCTTATTTATTAAATGTATATATTTATTAAATTAAAATTTAAGTTAATGATGAGATAATTTAATTGTGGGAAAATTGAAACATGTATTAAAAATTGCAGTTGCATAATTTAGCATAAGCTAAATTTTTCCTTTTCTTTATTTTAACTCAGCTGTACAATCAACTAAATATAATAAAATGCATATTATCGCTTACAAAAACAAATGTACGCAAACCTTATGAGCAAAACAAATTATATTATTTGCACACAAATTGATATACATATACTGCATAAAAACAACGATCTTGCCAAATTTGATAAAAAAAATGCACACGCTTCGCATAAGCAAATGTAGAATCGTCAAACCAAAAAAGAAACAACAAAATGTTTACACATTCGCTTAAAACAAAAAACAAAAAAATAAAATTGGGCAAAACCATCCTTAAATGCATGCTCATTACTCAGCTTTCCATGATAATTTTTTTCTCAAATATTTGTAACAAATAAATTCAAACTAAATTGAAATTCAAATTTTTAAAATATGTATATTTGGTATTGTTATCACATTGCTACAAAATATTGAAATATATAATTTTAAAAATTTTATATATACATGCATATTATCACTAGACGATATTAATAAAAATTAGTTATTAAAATTATTGATTATATTCAGAAATATAAAAATACACATATACGTATATAACAGGGAAAAATTAAACATTGTACGCAATTAACCATTTAATAAATATTCAATAAAAAATTATTGCACATACAAAACCAAATATACATCCAGCATAAGACTTTGTCCAAAAATTTTATTCTTAAACTAGATATTACCATATTACTACTCATTGTTGTTATTATAATTTTTAAATCGTATTGAGCAATAAAAATAATTCTTAAAACATAAATGTAGGCATAATCTCATTACATATAAAATTATATTATTTGCATACACATTATACACACATACATATACTGCTTACAAATTTGCATATATTTATTTGATGCACAAAAACAACGATCTTTTCAAATTTGCTTTAAAAAATTTACGTGCAACTCATAGTCAAATGTTCAATCAATTAAACAAAAAAAAAACAACAAAATGTATACACATTCTGACACACATGCATATCAGCGCTTAAAACAAAAGAAATAATAAAAACATGCGAAATAGACACCTTCCTAAATTTCATAAAAAAAAACTACAATCCAAAACAAAAAAACATACAAGCAAAACAAACAAATATCATAGAGCAAAAGCATAGAAAAGTACACACGCAACCGAACAAATGAAACAAGTATACACATTTCTAAATACATATTTTCGATCACTGCACAAGACAGAAATACAAAAAAAAAACAGCAATATTAAATTGACAACTTCATGAAAAAAAGCAACAATGCAACATATTCAGATTTCGATTTGCGTACAAAAGAAAAAATTTTTCTGCCTCTTGATCTGCTTTGAAGTTCTAATGGAACACTTCTACACACCAAATGTAAAAAACAAAAACAAGCAACCCAACAAAATACTATGAATGAAGGCGCAAACAAAATGCGGGCCACTTACAACCCAAAATCCAACCATAGTTTCGATTCGTTTATCATCTCTCAGAAGTTTCAATGCTTCTTCTTCTCTAGATTATTTTTGCAAATTACACGTAATTTGAAATTTGGTTTTTCAATTTCAATTATGACTGTAATTCAGAAACTAAATTACAAATTAAGATTATACTGTAATTCGTAATTGAGGTTTTCAATTAAATTACACATATAATCTGGAAATTCAATTATCAATTATAATTACTCTGTAATTGTAATTTAATTTGTAATTTAATTGATTTTGCACAGCT
>NC_051848.1:101498219-101508895 GCF_002237135.1 Teleopsis dalmanni
ATAGAAGGACTATATTTACTGTATTTATATAAGTAGGAAAAAATTAAAAAATTAAAAAATTAATAGACACTGTTAAAAGCCAAAGCCTGTTTTGGAATATAAAGCATTTAATAATGAGAAATATTTATTATAACTCTAATTCACTAAACCATATAAAGTCAAAATAAATTATTTTGTTAATAACATTTTTAATATTTTTGAAGTTGTAGTTCTGCAAAATGCTTGTCACGTTTATTGTAAACACAGAAGAAAAGTACATTGCAAAGTGGATTGGACCATCTGATTCTATCATTTGGAAACTAGACAAAGTATTCCTACTATCCTTAGATTAGTTTATAACAATAGTTTAAATCCTAAATAAGCCTTCCAACTACAGAATTGTTTATTTTGCATTTAATTAATATGAAATATTAATGTAATTGAATTTGATTTTTCCGTAGAAATGAAAGTCAAATACGAATTCGCAAAATTTAGTAACTAATATTTGCTTCTTGTTATTCGAGCTGAACGCAGCTAACAACTAGGACATAATTTTAAAATCTAATCAAACTAACTACAAATTAAAATTATAAATTTATGCATAATTTATATCAAATGTCGATATCATTGTATTTCATTGTATTTCATTGTATTTCATTGTATTTCATTGTTTCAAACAATTAGAAGATAGAAGGACTATAATAACTGTATTTATATAAGTAGGAAAAAATTAAAAAATTAATAGCCACTGTTAAAATCCAAAGTCTGTTTAAGAATATAAAGCATTTAATAATGAGAAATATTTATTATAACTCTAATTCACTAAACCATATAAAGTCAAAATAAATTATTTTATTAATAATATTTTTGACATTTTTAATATTTTTAATATTTTTGAAGTTGTAGTTCTGCAAAATGCTTGTCACGTTTATTGTAAACACAGAAGAAATGTACATTGCAAAGTGGATTGGACCATCTGATTCTATCATTTGGAAACTAGACAAAGTATTCCTACTATCCTTAGATTAGTTTATAACAATAGTTTAAAGCCTAAATAAGCCTTCCAACTACAGAATTGTTTATTTTGCATTTGATTAATATGAAATATGAATGTCATTGAATTTGATTTTTCCGTAGAAATGAAAGTCAAATACGAGTTCGCATGATCTAGTAACTATTATTTGCTTCTTGTTATTCGAGCTGAATGCAGCTAACAACTAGGACATAATTTTAAAATCTAATCAAACTAACTACAAATTAAAATTATAAATTTATGCATAATTTATATCAAATGTCGATATCATTGTATTTCATTGTATTTCATTGTTTCCAACAATTAGAAGATAGAAGGCCTATATTTACTGTATTTATATAAGTAGGAAAAAATTAAAAAATTAATAGACACTGTTAAAAGCCAAAGCCTGTTTTGGAATATAAAGCATTTAATAATGAGAAATATTTATTATAACTCTATTTCATTAAACCATATAAAGTCTAAATAAATTATTTTGTTAATAACATTTTTAATATTTTTGAAGTTGTAATTCTGCAAAATGCTTGTCACGTTTATTGTAAACACAGAAGAAATGTACATTGCAAAGTGGATTGGACCATCTGATTCTATCATTTGGAAACTAGACAAAGTATTCCTACTATCCTTAGATTAGTTTATAACAATAGTTTAAAGCCTAAATAAGCCTTCCAACTACATAATTGTTTATTTTGCATTTAATTAATATGAAATATGAATGTCATTGAATTTGATTTTTCCGTAGAAATGAAAGTCAAACACGAGTTCGCATAATCTAGTAACTATTATTTGCTTCTTGTTATTCGAGCTGAATGCAGCTAACAACTAGGACATAATTTTAAAATCTAATCAAACTAACTACAAATTAAAATTATAAATTTATGCATAATTTATATCAAATGTCGATATCATTGTATTTCATTGTATTTAATTGTATTTCATTGTTTCAAACAATTAGAAGATAGAAGGACTATAATAACTGTATTTATATAAGTAGGAAAAAATTAAGAAATTAAAAAATTAAAAATTTAAAAAATTAATAGACACTGTTAAAAGCCAAAGCCTGTTTTGGAATATAAAGCATTTAATAATGAGAAATATTTATTATAACTCTAATTCACTAAACCATATAAAGTCAAAATAAATTATTTTATTAATAATATTTTTGACATTTTTAACATTTTTAATATTTTTGAAGTTGTAGTTCTGCAAAATGCTTGTCACGTTTATTGTAAACACAGAAGAAATGTACATTGCAAAGTGGATTGGACCATCTGATTCTATCATTTGGAAACTAGACAAAGTATTCCTACTATCCTTAGATTAGTTTATAACAATAGTTTAAATCCTAAATATGCCTTCCAACTACAGAATTGTTTATTTTGCATTTAATTAATATGAAATATTAATGTAATTGAATTTGATTTTTCCGTAGAAATGAAAGTCAAATACGAGTTCGCAAAATTTAGTAACTAATATTTGCTTCTTGTTATTCGAGCTGAATGCAGCTAACAACTAGGACATAATTTTAAAATCTAATCAAACTAACTACAAATTGAAATTATAAATTTATGCATAATTTATATCAAATGTCGATATCATTGTATTTCATTGTATTTCATTGTTTCAAACAATTAGGAGATAGAAGGACTATATTAACTGTATTTATATAAGTAGGAAAAAATTAAAAAATTAAAAAATTAAAAAATTAATAGCCACTGTTAAAATCCAAAGTCTGTTTAAGAATATAAAGCATTTAATAATGAGAAATATTTATTATAACTCTATTTCATTAAACCATATAAAGTCAAAATAAATTATTTTGTTAATAACATTTTTAATATTTTTGAAGTTGTAGTTCTGCAAAATGCTTGTCACGTTTATTGTAAACACAGAAGAAATGTACATTGCAGAGTGGATTGGACCATCTGATTCTATCATTTGGAAACTAGACAAAGTATTCCTACTATCCTTAGATTAGTTTATAACAATAGTTTAAAGCCTAAATAAGCCTTCCAACTACAGAATTGTTTATTTTGCATTTGATTAATATGAAATATGAATGTCATTGAATTTGATTTTTCCGTAGAAATGAAAGTCAAATACGAGTTCGCATGATCTAGTAACTATTATTTGTTTCTTGTTATTTGAGCTGAATGCAGCTAACAACTAGGACATAATTTTAAAATCTAATCAAACTAACTACAAATTGAAATTATAAATTTATGCATAATTTATATCAAATGTCGATATCATTGTATTTCATTGTTTCAAACAATTAGAAGATAGAAGGACTATATTTACTGTATTTATATAAGTAGGAAAAAATTAAAAAATTAAAAAATTAAAAATTTAAAAAATTAATAGACACTGTTAAAAGCCAAAGCCTGTTTTCGAATATAAAGCATTTAATAATGAGAAATATTTATTATAACTCTATTTCATTAAACCATATAAAGTCAAAATAAATTATTTTGTTAATTAACATTTTTAATATTTTGAAGTTGTTAAGTTCTGCAAAATGCTTGTCACGTTATTGTAAACACAGAAGAAATGTACATTGCAAAGTGGATGGACATCTGATTCTATCATTGAAACTAGACAAGTAATTCCTACTATCCTTAGATTAGTTTATTAACAATAGTTTAAAGCCTAAATAAGCCTTCCAACTACATAATTGTTTATTGCATTTAATTAATATGAATATGAATGTCATTGAATTTGATTTTCCGTAGAATGAAAGCAAATACGAGTTCGCAAAATTGGTAACTAATATTTGCTTCTTTTATTCGAGTGCAATCAGCTAACCATAGGCATAATTTTAAAATCTAATCAAACTAACTACAAATTGAAATTAATACTTTATGCGGTCATTTATATCAAATTGATCTTTGTATTTCATTGATTTTCATTGTTTAAACAATTAGAAGATAGAAGGACTATATTAACTGTCATTTATATCAATAGGAAAATTAAAAAAATTAAAAATTTAAAAATTAATAGACACTGTTAAACAGCCAAAGCCTGTTTTGGAATATAAAGCATTTAATAATGAGAAATATTTATTATAACTCTAATTCACTAAACCATATAAAGTCAAAATAAATTATTTTGTTAATAACATTTTTAATATTTTTGAAGTTGTAGTTCTGCAAAATGCTTGTCACGTTTATTGTAAACACAGAAGAAAAGTACATTGCAAAGTGGATTGGACCATCTGATTCTATCATTTGGAAACTAGACAAAGTATTCCTACTATCCTTAGATTAGTTTATAACAATAGTTTAAATCCTAAATAAGCCTTCCAACTACAGAATTGTTTATTTTGCATTTAATTAATATGAAATATTAATGTAATTGAATTTGATTTTTCCGTAGAAATGAAAGTCAAATACGAGTTCGCAAAATTTAGTAACTAATATTTGCTTCTTGTTATTCGAGCTGAATGCAGCTAACAACTAGGACATAATTTTAAAATCTAATCAAACTAACTACAAATTAAAATTATAAATTTATGCATAATTTATATCAAATGTCGATATCATTGTATTTCATTGTATTTCATTGTTTCCAACAATTAGAAGATAGAAGGCCTATATTTACTGTATTTATATAAGTAGGAAAAAATTAAAAAATTAATAGACACTGTTAAAAGCCAAAGCCTGTTTTGGAATATAAAGCATTTAATAATGAGAAATATTTATTATAACTCTATTTCATTAAACCATATAAAGTCTAAATAAATTATTTTGTTAATAACATTTTTAATATTTTTGAAGTTGTAATTCTGCAAAATGCTTGTCACGTTTATTGTAAACACAGAAGAAATGTACATTGCAAAGTGGATTGGACCATCTGATTCTATCATTTGGAAACTAGACAAAGTATTCCTACTATCCTTAGATTAGTTTATAACAATAGTTTAAAGCCTAAATAAGCCTTCCAACTACATAATTGTTTATTTTGCATTTAATTAATATGAAATATGAATGTCATTGAATTTGATTTTTCCGTAGAAATGAAAGTCAAACACGAGTTCGCATAATCTAGTAACTATTATTTGCTTCTTGTTATTCGAGCTGAATGCAGCTAACAACTAGGACATAATTTTAAAATCTAATCAAACTAACTACAAATTAAAATTATAAATTTATGCATAATTTATATCAAATGTCGATATCATTGTATTTCATTGTATTTCATTGTATTTCATTGTATTTCATTGTTTCAAACAATTAGAAGATAGAAGGACTATAATAACTGTATTTATATAAGTAGGAAAAAATTAAAAAATTAAAAATTTAAAAAATTAATAGACACTGTTAAAAGCCAAAGCCTGTTTTCGAATATAAAGCATTTAATAATGAGAAATATTTATTATAACTCTAATTCACTAAACCATATAAAGTCAAAATAAATTATTTTGTTAATAATATTTTTAATATTTTTGAAGTTGTAGTTCTGCAAAATGCTTGTCACGTTTATTGTAAACACAGAAGAAATGTACATTGCAAAGTGGATTGGACCATCTGATTCTATCATTTGGAAACTAGACAAAGTATTCCTACTATCCTTAGATTAGTTTATAACAATAGTTTAAAGCCTAAATAAGCCTTCCAACTACAGAATTGTTTATTTTGCATTTGATTAATATGAAATATGAATGTCATTGAATTTGATTTTTCCGTAGAAATGAAAGTCAAATACGAGTTCGCATGATCTAGTAACTATTATTTGCTTCTTGTTATTCGAGCTGAATGCAGCTAACAACTAGGACATAATTTTAAAATCTAATCAAACTAACTACAAATTAAAATTATAAATTTATGCATAATTTATATCAAATGTCGATATCATTGTATTTCATTGTATTTCATTGTTTCCAACAATTAGAAGATAGAAGGCCTATATTTACTGTATTTATATAAGTAGGAAAAAATTAAAAAATTAATAGACACTGTTAAAAGCCAAAGCCTGTTTTGGAATATAAAGCATTTAATAATGAGAAATATTTATTATAACTCTATTTCATTAAACCATATAAAGTCTAAATAAATTATTTTGTTAATAACATTTTTAATATTTTTGAAGTTGTAATTCTGCAAAATGCTTGTCACGTTTATTGTAAACACAGAAGAAATGTACATTGCAAAGTGGATTGGACCATCTGATTCTATCATTTGGAAACTAGACATAAGTTTCCTACTACCTAGATTAGTTTATAAAAAGTTTAAAGCTAATAAGCCTTCCAACTACAGAAATGTTTTATTTTGCATTTATTAATATGAAATATTAATGTAATGATTGATTTTTCCGTACGAAATGAAAGTCAAATACGAGTTCGCAAAATTTAGTAACTAATATTTGCTTCTTGTTATTCGAGCTGAACGCAGCTAACAACTAGGACATAATTTTAAAATCTAATCAAACTAACTACAAATTGAAATTATAAATTTATGCATAATTTATATCAAATGTCGATATCATTGTATTTCATTGTATTTCATTGTTTCAAACAATTAGAAGATAGAAGGACTATATTTACTGTATTTATATAAGTAGGAAAAAATTAAAAAATTAAAAATTTAAAAAATTAATAGAAACTGTTAAAAGCCAAAGCCTGTTTTCGAATATAAAGCATTTAATAATGAGAAATATTTATTATAACTCTAATTCACTAAACCATATAAAGTCAAAATAAATTATTTTGTTAATAACATTTTTAATATTTTTGAAGTTGTAGTTCTGCAAAATGCTTGTCACGTTTATTGTAAACACAGAAGAAAAGTACATTGCAAAGTGGATTGGACCATCTGATTCTATCATTTGGAAACTAGACAAAGTATTCCTACTATCCTTAGATTAGTTTATAACAATAGTTTAAAGCCTAAATAAGCCTTCCAACTACAGAATTGTTTATTTTGCATTTAATTAATATGAAATATGAATGTAATTGAATTTGATTTTTCCGTAGAAATGAAAGTCAAATACGAGTTCGCAAAATCTAGTAACTAATATTTGCTTCTTGTTATTCGAGCTGAATGCAGCTAACAACTAGGACATAATTTTAAAATCTAATCAAACTAACTACAAATTAAAATTATAAATTTATGCATAATTTATATCAAATGTCGATATCATTGTATTTCATTGTATTTCATTGTTTCCAACAATTAGAAGATAGAAGGCCTATATTTACTGTATTTATATAAGTAGGAAAAAATTAAAAAATTAATAGACACTGTTAAAAGCCAAAGCCTGTTTTGGAATATAAAGCATTTAATAATGAGAAATATTTATTATAACTCTATTTCATTAAACCATATAAAGTCTAAATAAATTATTTTGTTAATAACATTTTTAATATTTTTGAAGTTGTAATTCTGCAAAATGCTTGTCACGTTTATTGTAAACACAGAAGAAATGTACATTGCAAAGTGGATTGGACCATCTGATTCTATCATTTGGAAACTAGACAAAGTATTCCTACTATCCTTAGATTAGTTTATAACAATAGTTTAAAGCCTAAATAAGCCTTCCAACTACATAATTGTTTATTTTGCATTTAATTAATATGAAATATGAATGTCATTGAATTTGATTTTTCCGTAGAAATGAAAGTCAAATACGAATTCGCAAAATTTAGTAACTAATATTTGCTTCTTGTTATTTGAGCTGAATGCAGCTAACAACTAGGACATAATTTTAAAATCTAATCAAAGTAACTACAAATTGAAATTATAAATTTATGCATAATTTATATCAAATGTCGATATCATTGTATTTCATTGTATTTCATTGTTTCAAACAATTAGAAGATAGAAGGACTATATTTACTGTATTTATATAAGTAGGAAAAAATTAAAAAATTAAAAAATTAAAAAATTAATAGCCACTGTTAAAAGCCAAAGCCTGTTTTGGAATATAAAGCATTTAATAATGAGAAATATTTATTATAACTCTATTTCATTAAACCATATAAAGTCAAAATAAATTATTTTGTTAATAACATTTTTAATATTTTTGAAGTTGTAGTTCTGCAAAATGCTTGTCACGTTTATTGTAACGCGAGAAGAAAGTACATTGCGTAAACGTGGATTGGAACATACTGATTCATCATTTGGAAACTAGACAAAGTAATGTCCTATCTATCCTTAGATATTTAATAAAATAGTTTAAAGCCTAAAATAAGCCTTCCAATACAGAATGTTTAATTTGCATTTTTAATTAATATGAAATATTAATGTAATTGATTTGATTTTTCCGTAGAAATGAAAGTCAACACGAGTCGCATAATCTAGTAACTATTATTTGTTTTGTTATTCCGAGCTGAATGCAGCTAACAACTAGGACATAATTTTAAAATCTAATCAAACTAACTACAAATTAAAATTATAAATTTATGCATAATTTATATCAAATGTCGATATCATTGTATTTCATTGTATTTCATTGTATTTCATTGTATTTCATTGTTTCAAACAATTAGAAGATAGAAGGACTATAATAACTGTATTTATATAAGTAGGAAAAAATTAAAAAATTAATAGCCACTGTTAAAATCCAAAGTCTGTTTAAGAATATAAAGCATTTAATAATGAGAAATATTTATTATAACTCTAATTCACTAAACCATATAAAGTCAAAATAAATTATTTTATTAATAATATTTTTGACATTTTTAATATTTTTAATATTTTTGAAGTTGTAGTTCTGCAAAATGCTTGTCACGTTTATTGTAAACACAGAAGAAATGTACATTGCAAAGTGGATTGGACCATCTGATTCTATCATTTGGAAACTAGACAAAGTATTCCTACTATCCTTAGATTAGTTTATAACAATAGTTTAAAGCCTAAATAAGCCTTCCAACTACAGAATTGTTTATTTTGCATTTGATTAATATGAAATATGAATGTCATTGAATTTGATTTTTCCGTAGAAATGAAAGTCAAATACGAGTTCGCATGATCTAGTAACTATTATTTGCTTCTTGTTATTCGAGCTGAATGCAGCTAACAACTAGGACATAATTTTAAAATCTAATCAAACTAACTACAAATTAAAATTATAAATTTATGCATAATTTATATCAAATGTCGATATCATTGTATTTCATTGTATTTCATTGTTTCCAACAATTAGAAGATAGAAGGCCTATATTTACTGTATTTATATAAGTAGGAAAAAATTAAAAAATTAATAGACACTGTTAAAAGCCAAAGCCTGTTTTGGAATATAAAGCATTTAATAATGAGAAATATTTATTATAACTCTATTTCATTAAACCATATAAAGTCTAAATAAATTATTTTGTTAATAACATTTTTAATATTTTTGAAGTTGTAATTCTGCAAAATGCTTGTCACGTTTATTGTAAACACAGAAGAAATGTACATTGCAAAGTGGATTGGACCATCTGATTCTATCATTTGGAAACTAGACAAAGTATTCCTACTATCCTTAGATTAGTTTATAACAATAGTTTAAAGCCTAAATAAGCCTTCCAACTACATAATTGTTTATTTTGCATTTAATTAATATGAAATATGAATGTCATTGAATTTGATTTTTCCGTAGAAATGAAAGTCAAACACGAGTTCGCATAATCTAGTAACTATTATTTGCTTCTTGTTATTCGAGCTGAATGCAGCTAACAACTAGGACATAATTTTAAAATCTAATCAAACTAACTACAAATTAAAATTATAAATTTATGCATAATTTATATCAAATGTCGATATCATTGTATTTCATTGTATTTAATTGTATTTCATTGTTTCAAACAATTAGAAGATAGAAGGACTATAATAACTGTATTTATATAAGTAGGAAAAAATTAAGAAATTAAAAAATTAAAAATTTAAAAAATTAATAGACACTGTTAAAAGCCAAAGCCTGTTTTGGAATATAAAGCATTTAATAATGAGAAATATTTATTATAACTCTAATTCACTAAACCATATAAAGTCAAAATAAATTATTTTATTAATAATATTTTTGACATTTTTAACATTTTTAATATTTTTGAAGTTGTAGTTCTGCAAAATGCTTGTCACGTTTATTGTAAACACAGAAGAAATGTACATTGCAAAGTGGATTGGACCATCTGATTCTATCATTTGGAAACTAGACAAAGTATTCCTACTATCCTTAGATTAGTTTATAACAATAGTTTAAATCCTAAATATGCCTTCCAACTACAGAATTGTTTATTTTGCATTTAATTAATATGAAATATTAATGTAATTGAATTTGATTTTTCCGTAGAAATGAAAGTCAAATACGAGTTCGCAAAATTTAGTAACTAATATTTGCTTCTTGTTATTCGAGCTGAATGCAGCTAACAACTAGGACATAATTTTAAAATCTAATCAAACTAACTACAAATTGAAATTATAAATTTATGCATAATTTATATCAAATGTCGATATCATTGTATTTCATTGTATTTCATTGTTTCAAACAATTAGGAGATAGAAGGACTATATTAACTGTATTTATATAAGTAGGAAAAAATTAAAAAATTAAAAAATTAAAAAATTAATAGCCACTGTTAAAATCCAAAGTCTGTTTAAGAATATAAAGCATTTAATAATGAGAAATATTTATTATAACTCTATTTCATTAAACCATATAAAGTCAAAATAAATTATTTTGTTAATAA
>NC_051848.1:101508995-101519756 GCF_002237135.1 Teleopsis dalmanni
AAATTTTAAATAGAAAATTATTTAAAATTTAAAATTTAATATGTATTTTTAAATTTTTTATTTTTTTATACTTAATAAATATTATTTATATACAGTTTTATTTTAACTTTTATTTTTATTTTTTAAAAATAGAAATATTTATAGATAATTTTATTTTTCCTATATATATAACTATATATTAAATTAATATATTTATATAAATAGATTTATTTATATATAATTATAAATTTCATGATTTAAAATATTAAATATTACATAATTATTAAATATACTATATATATAAATATATAGGGGTGGAATTTAATATAAATAATTTAATTTAATAGGGTTAATATATAAATTGTTTGATATATATATAAATAAAAATATTTATAATTTGCAATATTTTTTATGGAAATAGATAATATATAATATTAAAAATAGGAATCCTTAACGATTTAACATCCCCAAATTTTTGATTCAATTAATATATATCTATTAATTAATTAAATATTTATATTAATATAGATATTTATAATCTAACCTTAGTATAGTTTAAAATTTATAAATAATAAAAAATTAATATAATATATATATTAAAATAATTTATAAAAATTAATATATTTTGATTTAAAAAAAAATTATTTAATATTTAATAATATATACATATTTACCAAATTAAAGAAAAATTAGTTAAAATTTAAAAAATTAATATGTTATTTTTTAAATTTTTTTATTATTTATCACTTAATAAATATTTTATATATAGGTTTATTTTTAATTTTATTTTTATTTTTTAAATTAAATTACTTATGAATAATTTAAATTTTCCTATATATATAACTATATATTAAATTATTATATTTATATAAATAGTATATTTATATATAATTATAAATTTTATAATTTAAAATATTAAATATTCCATAATTTTTAAATATACTATATATATAAATATATAAGGGTGGAATTTATATATTAATAATTTAATTAAATAGGGTTAATATAATAATTGTTTGATATAAAAATATTAATTAATTAAATATTTATATATTGGCATATTTTTTAATGGAACATTAGATAAATATATAAAATATTAAAAATAGGAGATCCTACCGACTTTATCATCCCAAAATTTTTGATTCAAATAATATTATATTATATAATTAAATATTTATATTAATATAGATATTTATTAATCTAACTTAGTATAGTTTAAATTATAAATAATAAAAAATTAATTAATTAATATATATATATATAAATATGAGGAAAGAATTATTTTTATGGATTAATAAATATTTTATTTAGTTTATGGATATTTATTAAATTTTATTATTTATTAAAAAATGGATAATAAAATTATTTTTCATTTAAAATTTTTGTAAATATGTATTAAAGGGGCAAAATGTGAGGAAAGAATTATTTTTATGGATTAATAAATATTTTATTTAGTTTATGGATATTTATTAAATTTTATTATTTATTAAAAAATGGATAATAAAATTATTTTTCATTTAAAATTTTTGTAAATATGTATTAAAGGGGGAAAATGTGAGGAAAGAATTATTTTTCATGGATTAATAAATATTTTATTTAATTTATGAATATTTATTAAATTTTATTATTTATTAAAAAATAAATAATAAAATTATTTTAAGTATAAAATTTTTGTAAATATGTGTTAAAGGGGACAAAAATTGTGGGAAAGAATTATTTTCATGGATTAATAAATATTTTATTTAATTTATGAATATTTATTAAATTTTATTATTTATTAAAAATAAATAATAAAATTATTTTAAGTATAAAATTTTTGTAAATATGTATTAAAGGCAAAATGTGAGGAAAGAATTATTTTTATGGATTAATAAATATTTTATTTAGTTTATGGATATTTATTAAATTTTATTATTTATTAAAAAATGGATAATAAAATTATTTTTCATTTAAAATTTTTGTAAATATGTATTAAAGGGGGAAAAATGTGAGGAAAGAATTATTTTTATGGATTAATAAATATTTTATTTAGTTTATGGATATTTATTAAATTTTATTATTTATTAAAAAATGGATAATAAAATTATTTTTCATTTAAAATTTTTGTAAATATGTATTAAAGGGGGCAAAAATGTGAGGAAAGAATTATTTTTATGGATTAATAAATATTTTATTTAGTTTATGGATATTTATTAAATTTTATTATTTATTAAAAAATGGATAATAAAATTATTTTTCATTTAAAATTTTTGTAAATATGTATTAAAGGGGCAAAAATGTGAGGAAAGAATTATTTTTATGGATTAATAAATATTTTATTTAGTTTATGGATATTTATTAAATTTTATTATTTATTAAAAAATGGATAATAAAATTATTTTTCATTTAAAATTTTTGTAAATATGTATTAAAGGGGGAAAAATGTGAGGAAAGAATTATTTTTATGGATTAATAAATATTTTATTTAGTTTATGGATATTTATTAAATTTTATTATTTATTAAAAAATGGATAATAAAATTATTTTTCATTTAAAATTTTTGTAAATATGTATTAAAGGGGCAAAAGTGTGAGGAAAGAATTATTTTTATGGATTAAAAATAAATTATTTAATTTATATATTTACATTAAATTTTATTTTTCTACATAAATTAAATAATAAATTTATGATATATATAAATTTATGGTAAATTATTATTAAAGGGGCGAAAATGTTTGAAGAAAGAATTATTTATATGGATCAAAAATAAATTATTTAATTTATATATTTATATTAAATTTTATTATTTTACGAAAATAAATTAATAAACTTATGATATATATAAAATTTTTGGCAATTATTATAAAGTTTTATTTTAGCTTATAAGATTGTTTAAAATTAATTTTACATATAAATTTTTGTGTGGTTTTAAATTAATATAAGAAATTTTTTAAATTTACTTAATCGTAGTAATTGATATTAATAATTTAAGAAATTAGGAATTAGTTATAATTATAATATTAACAAAATTTGTGCCAGCAGTTGCGGTTAAACAAATAATATAAATGTTTTATTTTAAAATTAACGAAATTATTTATGTTAAATTTAAAATTAATTTATTAGGTGAAATTATAAGTTAATTAAAAATTTATTTAAATTTAATTGAAGCTAAAAAATGTTTGATATAAACTAGGATTAGATACCCTATTATTAAAAATGTAGAATTTAGGTTTTTAAGTAGTAATAGTTATGTTCTTGAAAATTAAAAAATTTGGCGGTAGTTTAGTCTATTCAAAGGAGCTTGTCCTATAATTGATAATCCACGTTGAACCTTACTTAAATTTGCAATCGGTTCATATACTGTAATCTATCGTTATCAGAATATTTTAAAAGAGTAATAATTTTCTTAAATTTATAGATAAATTTTATTTCAGCTTATATTTAAGTAGAGATGAGTTACATTAATAGTATTTATATGAATATTAATATGAAAAATTAATTAAAAGTGGAATTGGAAGTTAATTTATAAAGACAAATAAATTGATTTTACCTCTAAAATATGTACATATCGGCCGTCGCTCTTATTTTAAAATAAGATAAGTCGTAACATAGTAGATGTACTGGAAAGTGTATCTAGAATGACAATTTAAAGCTTAGTTAATAAAGTATTTCATTTACATTGGAAGGATTTTTGTGTAAATCATTATGAATTGATCTAAATTTATTTATTAATTACTTTATTCTTAAAAATTAAATATTAAAAATAATTATAAATTTATAATTTTTAGCAAAACTTATTAAAAAAATATTTTTTATTATAGTGAATTAATATTGAAGAATAAAATTAAAATATATTGAAAAATATTTATATCAAAAGAAAATTTTAATTATTGTCCTTGTGTATGGATTCAAAATTTATAAAGAGTTAAAAATTTATAAAAGTTAATGTAACAATATTATTTTTAATAAATATTTAGAAATGAAATGTTTTTCGTTTTATATGGTATCTAGTTTTTTAAAAAATAAATTTAATTAAGAATTAATTATTATTTAATTTATTTATGTAAATAATTAATTTAATATCGAATGCGATAAGCTATAAAATAAATTAATATAAATTTTATATATTTAAATTAATTATATGCTTAGAATTAGCAATTATTAAAAAATTTGTTATAATTTATTTTTTAATACCAAATATTTAGTATATTTTAAGTATATATTAAAATATTATTTATAATTTAATTTATAAAATAATAATGATAAAATTAGTATATTAGTATGTTTAAATAATAAAACTTTAAAAGAATTCGGCAAAATTTATATTCGCCTGTTAAACAAAAACATCTCTTTTTGTATTTTATTTAAAGTTTAACCTGAAAATTGAAAAATTTAAAAGGCCGCAGTATATTAACTGTGCAAAGGTAGCATAATCATTAGTCTTTTAATTGAAGGCTGGAATGAATGGTTAGACGAGATATAAACTGTTTCATTTAAAATTTAAATAGAATTTTATTTTTTAGTTAAAAACCTAAAATATAATCAAAAGACGAGAAGACCCTATAAATCTTAATTATTAAATAATTTTTAATTTATTTTGATTTTTTTTATTATAAATTTATTAAATAATTTTATTGGGGTGATATTAAAATTTAAATAACTTTTAATAATTTTTATCATTTATTTATGATTAAGTGATCCATTATTAGTGATTAAAAAATTAAGTTACATTAGGGATAACAGCGTAATTTTTTTGGAGAGTTCTTATCGATAAAAAAGTTTGCGACCTCGATGTTGGATTAAGATTCATATTTAAATGTAGAAGTTTAAATATTAAGTCTGTTCGACTTTTTATTCTTACATGATCTGAGTTCAAACCGGTGTAAGCCAGGTTGGTTTCTATCTTTGATTTAATAAAATATTTTAGTACGAAAGGAATTAATATTTATTTTTAAGAAATTATTTTATGAATGAATTTAATTACTATTTTGGCAGATTAGTGCAATAAATTTAGAATTTATTTATATAATTTAAAAATTATAAGTAGTACTTGTTTTTAAATGAAATTATTATATCTTTATTAAGAAGTTTATTATTAATTATTTGTGTTTTAGTGGGTGTAGCTTTTTTAACATTGTTGGAACGAAAAGTTTTAGGTTATATTCAGATTCGTAAAGAACCAAATAAAGTGGGTTTTATTGGAGTAGTTCAACCTTTTAGTGATGCAATTAAATTATTTACTAAAGAACAGACTTATCCTTTAATGTCAAATTATATTTGTTACTATTATTCTCCTATTTTTTCATTATTTTTATCTTTGTTGGTGTGAATATGCATACCTGTTTTAAGAAGATTGAATAGTTTTAATTTAAGTTTGTTATTTTTTTTAAGAATTACAAGAATAGGAGTGTATACTGTAATAATTGCAGGATGATCAAGAAATTCAAATTATTCTTTATTAGGAGGTTTACGAGCTGTTGCTCAAACTATTTCTTATGAAGTAAGATTGGCTTTAATTTTACTATCTTTTATTTTTTTAATTGAAAGATATAATATAATTGATTTTATAAAATTTCAATATTATATTTGGTTTTTATTTTTTTTATTTCCTATGGGTTTTATTTGATTAAGAATTTGTTTAGCGGAAACTAATCGTACTCCATTTGATTTTGCTGAGGGGGAATCAGAATTAGTATCTGGATTTAATGTAGAATATAGAAGAGGAGGTTTTGCATTAATTTTTTTAGCGGAGTATTCGAGAATTTTATTTATAAGAATATTATTTTGTGTAATTTTTTTAGGATGTAATTTATTTAATTTAATATTTTTTTTCAATTAGTTATTATTTCTTTTTTATTTATTTGAGTTCGGGGGACTTTACCTCGATTTAGATATGATAAGTTAATATATTTATCTTGAAAGTGTTATTTACCATATTCATTAAATTTTTTATTATTTATAGTTGGGTTAAAAATATATTTATTTATATGAATTATTTTTAGTAAAGTTAATAGAAAATTTTAATTCTATCTTATATTTTCAAAATATATGCTTATTTCAAGCTAATTAACTTACATTTAATTTAGTAAGTTATCTCATCATTTATTAATTAAAGGGTTAATTAAAAAGTATAAAAAATAAATAAATGTTAGAATTTGTCCAATTATAACATAAGGTTCTTTAACTGATCGAGCTTCAATTCAAGTTAATAAAATTACAGTGGATAGTATAATTCAAAATAAAAATTGGTTAATGGGATAAAATTGTAATCCTTGAAATTTGCTTATATTATAAAAAGGTATAATTATTAAAATAGCAATAGATGTAACTAATGCAATTACTCCTCCTAATTTGTTAGGAATTGAACGTAAAATTGCATAAGCAAACAGAAAATATCATTCTGGTTGAATGTGAATAGGAGTTACTAAAGGATTAGCTGGAATAAAATTATCTGGGTCTCCTAATAAATAGGGATTTATTAAAGTTAATAGAATAAGTCTTATAATTAGAATAATAAATCCGGTAATATCTTTAAAAGTGAAATAGGGATGAAATGGGATTTTATCAATACTTGAATTTAGTCCTATTGGGTTATTTGATCCTGTTTGATGAAGAAATAAAAGATGAATTATAGTTATTGCTAAAACAATAAAAGGTAAAATGAAGTGAAAAGTAAAAAATCGTGTTAATGTTGGATTATCAACTGCAAATCCTCCTCAAACTCATTGTACTAAATCAATACCTAAATAAGGAATAGCAGATAATAAATTAGTAATTACAGTTGCTCCTCAAAAAGATATTTGTCCCCGTGGTAATACATATCCTATAAAGGCTGTTGCTATTACTAAAAATAAAATAATTACTTCAACTAGTCAGGTTTGTGTATATTTATAAGAATTGTAATAAATTCCTCGTCCAATATGAAGATAAATACAAATAAAAAAAAATAAAGCTCCATTAGCATGAAGAGTTCGTAATAGTCATCCATAATTTACATCTCGACAAATGTGTCTAATTCTATTAAAAGCTATATTAATATCTGCTGTGTAATGTATAGCTAAAAATAATCCAGTTAAAATTTGAATGATTAAACATAATCCTAAAAGAGATCCAAAATTTCATCAAGAAGAGATATTAATTGGAGTTGGTAAATCAATTAAAGAATTATTTATAATTTTGAAAAGTGGGTGTTTAATTCATATTGGTTTATTCATTTATTTTATAAATCGAATTGGTCCAAAAAATATATTAGTAATTTTTACAATTGCAATTAAAGTAATTAAAAGATAATTTATTAAAAAAATTGTTATAAAATTTGTAGGGTAATTATAAAGTTTAGTTAAAATATATGAATTTTCTTTAATTATAATTTTTAAATTAATTAATAATATTGATTCATTATTTGTAAATATATCTATATTAATATAATTGTAAAAAATAATTCATAAAAATAAAATTCTTGTGATTAATGAAATTGTTCATATTAGTATTTTAATTGAAAATGAAAATATTTCATTTGAAGCAATTGCTGTTACATAAATAAATAAAACTAATAATGTAGTCCTAAAAAAATTAAGAATAAAATATAGGAAAATCAAAATGTTTTTGAAATTAGTCCTGAAATTATTGAAATTAAAATAGTTTGAATTAACAGTATTAATCCAATAGATAATGGGTGTTTTAAGAATAAAAATGTAATACTTGAAATTAGTATTATAGTTAAAATTAATATATGTATGATTTTAAGAAATAGTTTAATTAACATATAAATTTTGGGAATTTATGATAAAGAATTATTTCTTTTTTCTTGAGAGTTCTAAAAAAATTATTCTTATTTTTGATTTACAAGACCAATGTTTTTATTAAACTATTAAAACTAAAAAATGATAATTTATTTTTGATTATTTTGTTGTGTAATAGTATTGATAGGGATTTTTTCTTTTATTTTTAATCGAAAACGTTTATTATCTATGTTATTAAGTTTAGAATTTATTATTTTAATAATTTATTTTTTATTATATAGTTATATAAATATAATAGATTATAGAAATTATTTTATAATAATATATTTAACATTTAGAGTTTGTGAAGGAGCTTTAGGAATTTCTATTTTAGTTTCTATAATTCGTACTCATGGAAATGATTATTTTCAATCATTTAGAATTTTATAATGTTAAAATTTATTTTTTTTATTTTATTTTTGGTTCCTATTTGTTTTTTAAATAGTATATTTTGAATGGTTCAAAATATATTATTTTTTATTAGTTTTATTTTTATTTTATTTAATATTTATATAAATTATTTTATAAGTATTTCTTATTTTTTAGGATGTGATATAATTTCTTATGGATTAATTTTATTAAGATTTTGAATTTGTGCATTAATATTAATAGCAAGTGAAAAAATTCAAAAATTTAAAAATTATAATAATTTATTTTTAGTGAATGTAATTTTTATGTTATTTTTTTATTTTTAACTTTTTCTAGAATAAATATTTTTGCTTTTTACTTATTTTTTGAAGGGAGTTTAATTCCAACTTTATTATTAATTTTAGGGTGAGGGTATCAACCTGAGCGTTTACAAGCTGGAATTTATTTATTGTTTTATACTTTATTTGTATCTTTGCCTATATTAATTGGAATTTTTTATTTATATGAAAAATTAGGAAATTTAAATTTTTATTTTTTAAGTAATTATATGTTTAATTATGAATTATTATATTTTTCGATAATTTTAGCTTTTTTGGTTAAAATGCCTATATTTTTGGTTCATTTATGGTTACCTAAAGCTCATGTTGAAGCTCCAATTTCTGGTTCAATGATTTTAGCTGGAATTATATTGAAATTAGGAGGGTATGGACTTTTACGGGTATTTTCATTTATTTCATTTGTTTGTTTAAAATTTAATTATTTTTTTATTAGAATTTCTTTAATTGGAGGAATTTTAATTAGATTAAATTGTTTACGTCAAGTTGATATAAAGTCATTAATTGCTTATTCTTCTGTTGCTCATATAGGGATTGTTTTAGCAGGAATTATGAATTTAAGAAATTGAGGAATTTGTGGAGGGTATAGATTAATAATTGGTCATGGATTATGTTCTTCAGGTTTATTTTGTTTAGCTAATATTAGATATGAGCGGTTAGGTAGACGAAGATTATTAATTAATAAAGGGTTATTAAATTTTATACCTTCTTTAACTTTATGATGATTTTTATTAAGATCTGGAAATATAGCTGCTCCTCCTACATTAAATTTATTAGGAGAAATTTCTTTAATAAATAGAATTGTAAGTTGATCTTGATATTCAATGATTGCTTTATCATTTTTATCTTTTTTTAGAGCAGCTTATACTTTATATTTGTATTCTTATAGACAACATGGAAAAATTTATTCAGGGGTTTATTCTTTTAGAATAAATAATATACGAGAATTTTTATTACTATTATTACACTGGGTTCCTTTAAATTTATTGATTATAAAAAGTGAAATAATTTTTTTTGATTATATTTAAATAGTTTAATTAAAACATTGATTTGTGGTGTCAAAAATATAAAATTTTATTTTAAATTGTGAAAAATTTATCTTTATGTAGAATAAGATTTTGATTATTAATTAATTTAAGAATTATTTCTTTTATTTTTGGTTTAATATTTATTAATCATGATTATTCAATTTTTTTAGAATGAGAATTAATTTCTTTAAATAGAATTAGAATTGTAATAACTTTTTTATTTGATTGAATAAGATTAATTTTTATATGTTTTGTATTATTAATTTCGTCTTTAGTAATTTATTATAGAAAAGAATATATAGCAGGAGATATAAATATTAATCGATTTATTTTATTAGTTTTGTTATTTGTTATATCAATGATATTTTTAATTATTTCTCCAAATTTAATTAGAATTTTATTAGGATGAGATGGTTTAGGGTTAGTTTCTTATTTATTAGTGATTTATTTTCAAAATGTAAAATCTTATAATGCAGGTATATTAACTGTTTTATCAAATCGTATTGGAGATGTTGCTTTATTATTAGCGATTGCTTGAATATTAAATTATGGATCTTGAAATTATATTTTTTTATTAAAATTTAATATTTTAGATATAAATATATTGATTATTGGTATATTAATTGTATTGGCGGCAATAACTAAAAGAGCTCAAATTCCATTTTCAGCTTGGTTACCTGCAGCAATAGCAGCCCCTACTCCTGTGTCAGCTTTGGTACATTCATCTACTCTTGTTACTGCTGGAGTTTATTTATTAATCCGGTTTAATTTATTAATTGGAGATACAATTTTAGGACAAAGATTGTTATTAATTTCAGGATTGACAATATTTATATCAGGGTTAGGAGCTAATTTTGAGTTTGATTTAAAAAAATTATTGCATTATCTACTTTAAGTCAATTGGGGTTAATAATGAGAATTTTATCTATAGGATTTTATAAATTAGCTTTTTTCCATTTATTAACTCATGCTTTATTTAAAGCATTATTATTTATGTGTGCTGGGGCTATTATTCATAATATAAATAATTTACAAGACATTCGTTTAATAGGAGGATTAAGAAGTTATATACCTTTTACATGTAGATATTTTAATATTGCTAATTTAGCTTTATGTGGAATACCTTTTTTGGCTGGATTTTATTCTAAAGATATAATTTTAGAAATTGTATCATTGAGTTATATTAATATATTTTCTTTTTTTCTTTTTTTCTTTTCTACAGGATTAACAGTTAGATATTCAATTCGTTTAGTTTATTATTCATTAGTTGGAAATTTTAATTTTTATAGT
>NC_051848.1:101519856-101525028 GCF_002237135.1 Teleopsis dalmanni
TGACTTCAAGTAAGTTTTTCAAAACTGTTATATTTTGTGTATTTTATCATGTTCGATCGTAAAACCATCGAATTTGTGACTTCAAGTAAGTTTTTCAGAACTGTTATATTTTGTGTATTTTAACATGTTCGTTCGTAAAATCATCGAATTTGTGACTTCAAGTAAGTTTCTCAAAACTGTTATATTTTGTGTATTTTAACATGTTCGATCGTAAGATCATCGAATTTGTGACTTCAAGTAAGTTTTTCAAAACTGTTATATTTTGTGTATTTTAACATGTTCGATCGCAAAATCATCGAATTTGTGACTTCAAGTAAGTTTCTCAAAACTGTTATATTTTGTGTATTTTAACATGTTCAATCGTAAAATCATCGAATTTGTGACTTCAAGTAAGTTTCTCAAAACTGTTATATTTTGTGTATTTTAACATGTTCGATCGTAAGATCATCGAATTTGTGACTTCAAGTAAGTCTCTCAAAGCTGTTATATTTTGTGTATTTTAACATGTTCGATCGTAAAATCATCGCATTTGTGACTTCAAGTAAGTTTCTCAAAACTGTTATATTTTGTGTATTTTAACATGTTCGATCGTAAAATCATCGAATTTGTGACTTCAAGTAAGTTTCTCCAAACTGTTATATTTTGTATTTTTTAACATGTTTGATCGTAAAATCATCGAATTTGTGACTTCAAGTAAGTTTTTCAAAACTGTTATATTTTGTGTATTTTAACATGTTCGATCGTAAATCATCGAATTTGATACTTCAAGTAAGTTTCTCAAAACTGTTGTATTTTGTGTATTTTAACATGTTCGATCGTAAAATCATCGAATTTGTGACTTCAAGTAAGTCTCTCAAAGCTGTTATATTTTGTGTATTTTAACATGTTCGATCGTAAAATCATCGCATTTGTGACTTCAAGTAAGTTTCTCAAAACTGTTATATTTTGTGTATTTTAACATGTTCGTTCGTAAAATCATCGAATTTGTGACTTCAAGTAAGTTTCTCAAAACTGTTATATTTTGTGTATTTTAACATGTTCGATCGTAAGATCATCGAATTTGTGACTTCAAGTAAGTTTTTCAAAACTGTTATATTTTGTGTATTTTAACATGTTCGATCGTAAAATCATCGAATTTGTGACTTCAAGTAAGTTTCTCAAAACTGTTATATTTTGTGTATTTTAACATGTTCAATCGTAAAATCATCGAATTTGTGACTTCAAGTAAGTTTCTCAAAACTGTTATATTTTGTGTATTTTAACATGTTCGATCGTAAGATCATCGAATTTGTGACTTCAAGTAAGTCTCTCAAAGCTGTTATATTTTGTGTATTTTAACATGTTCGATCGTAAAATCATCGCATTTGTGACTTCAAGTAAGTTTCTCAAAACTGTTATATTTTGTGTATTTTAACATGTTCGATCGTAAAATCATCGAATTTGTGACTTCAAGTAAGTTTCTCCAAACTGTTATATTTTGTATTTTTTAACATGTTTGATCGTAAAATCATCGAATTTGTGACTTCAAGTAAGTTTTTCAAAACTGTTATATTTTGTGTATTTTAACATGTTCGATCGTAAATCATCGAATTTGATACTTCAAGTAAGTTTCTCAAAACTGTTGTATTTTGTGTATTTTAACATGTTCGATTCGTAAAATCATCGAATTTGTGACTTCAAGTAAGTTTCTCAAAACTGTTATATTTTGTGTATTTTAACATGTTCGATCGTAAAATCATCGAATTTGTGACTTCAAGTAAGTTTTTCAGAACTGTTATATTTTGTGTATTTTAACATGTTCGTTCGTAAAATCATCGAATTTGTGACTTCAAGTAAGTTTCTCAAAACTGTTATATTTTGTGTATTTTAACATGTTCGATCGTAAAATCATCGAATTTGTGACTTCAAGTAAGTTTTTCAAAACTGTTATATTTTGTGTATTTTAACATGTTCGATCGTAAAATCATCGAATTTGTGACTTCAAGTAAGTTTCTCAAAACTGTTATATTTTGTGTATTTTAACATGTTCGATCGTAAAATCATCGAATTTGTGACTTCAAGTAAGTTTTTCAAAACTGTTATATTTTGTGTATTTTAACATGTTCGATCGTAAAATCATCGAATTTGTGACTTCAAGTAAGTTTCTCAAAACTGTTATATTTTGTGTATTTTAACATGTTCGATCGTAAAATCATCGAATTTGTGACTTCAAGTAAGTTTCTCAAAACTGTTATATTTTGTGTATTTTAACATGTTCGATCGTAAAATCATCGAATTTGTGACTTCAAGTAAGTTTCTCAAAGCTGTTATATTTTGTGTATTTTAACATGTTCGATCGTAAAATCATCGCATTTGTGACTTCAAGTAAGTTTCTCAAAACTGTTATATTTTGTGTATTTTAACATGTTCGATCGTAAAATCATCGAATTTGTGACTTCAAGTAAGTTTTTCAAAACTGTTATATTTTGTGTATTTTAACATGTTCGATCGTAAAATCATCGAATTTGTGACTTCAAGTAAGTTTTTCAAAACTGTTATATTTTGTGTATTTTAACATGTTCGATCGTAAAATCATCGAATTTGTCACTTCAAGTAAGTTTCTCAAAACTGTTATATTTTGTGTATTTTAACATGTTCGATCGTAAAATCATCGAATTTGTGACTTCAAGTAAGTTTCTCAAAACTGTTATATTTTGCATATTTTAACATGTACGATCGCAAAACCATCGAATTTGTCACTTCAAGTAAGTTTCCCAAAACTGTTATATTTTGTGTATTTTAACATGTTCAATCGTAAAATCATCGAATTTGTGACCTCAAGTAAGTTTCTCAAAACTGTTATATTTTGTGTATTTTAACATGTTCGATCGTAAAATCATCGAATTTGTCACTTCAAGTAAGTCTCTCAAAACTGTTATATTTTGTGTATTTTAACATGTTCGATCGTAAAATCATCGAATTTGTGACTTCAAGTAAGTTTCTCAAAACTGTTATATTTTGCATATTTTAACATGTACGATCGTAAAACCATCGAATTTGTCACTTCAAGTAAGTTTTCCAAACTGTTATATTTTGTATATTTTAACATGTTCGATCGTAAAATCATCGAATTTGTGACTTCAAGTAAGTTTCTCAAAACTGTTATATTTTGTATATTTTAACATGAACGATCGTAAAATCATCGAATTTGTGACTTCAAATAAGTTTCTCAAAACTGTTATATTTTGTATATTTTAACATGAACAATCGTAAAACCATCGAATTTGTCACTTCAAGTAAGTTTCTCAAAACTGTTATATTTTGTGTATTTTAACATGTTCGATCGTAAAATCATCGAATTTGTGACTTCAAGTAAGTTTCTCAAAACTGTTATATTTTGTGTATTTTAAAATGTTCGATCGTAAAATCTTCGAATTTGTGACTTCAAGTAAGTTTCTCAAAACTGTTATATTTTGTGTATTTTAACATGTTCGATCGTAAAATCATAGAATTTGTGACTTCAAGTAAGTTTCTCAAAACTGTTATATTTTGTATATTTTAACATGTACGATCGTAAAACCATCGAATTTGTGACTTCAAGTAAGTTTCTCAAAACTGTTATATTTTGTGTATTTTAACATGTTCGATCGTAAAATCATCGAATTTGTGACTTCAAGTAAGTTTTTCAAAACTGTTATATATTGTATATTTTAACATGAACGATCGTGTAAAATCATCGAATTTGTGACTTGAAGTAAATTTCTCAAAACTGTTATATTTTGTGTATTTTAACATGTTCGATCGTAAGATCATCGAATTTGTGACTTCAAGTAAGTTTTTCAAAACTGTTATATTTTGTGTATTTTAACATGTTTGATCGTAAAATCATCGAATTTGTGACAAAGTAAGTTTCTCAAAACTGTTCTATTTTGCATATTTTAACATGTACGATCGTAAAATCATCGAATTTGTGACTTCAAGTAAGTTTTTCAAAACTGTTATATTTTGTGTATTTTAACATGTTCAATCGTAAAATCATCGAATTCGTGATTTCAAGTAAGTTCTCAAAACTGTTATATTTTGTGTATTTTAACATGTTCGATCGTAAAATCATTGAATTTGTGACTTCAAGTAAGTTTCTCAAAACTGTTATATTTTGCGTATTTTAACATGTACGATCGTAAAACGATCGAATTTGTCACTTCAAGTAAGTTTTTCAAAACTGTCATATTTTGTGTATTTTAACATGTTCGATCGTAAAATCATCGAATTTGTGACTTCAAGTAAGTTTCTCAAAACTGTTATATTTTGTGTATTTTAACATGTTCGATCGCAAAACCATCGAAATTGTGACTTCAAGTAAGTTTCTCAAAACTGTTATATTTTGTGTATTTTAACATGTTCGATCGTAAGATCATCGAATTTGTGACTTCAAGTAAGTTTTTCAAAACTGTTATATTTTGTGTATTTTAACATGTTCGATCGTAAAATCATCGAATTTGTGACTTTAAGTAAGTTTTTCAAAACTGTTTTTTGTATATTTTAACATGAACAATCGTAAAACCATCGAATTTGTCACTTCAAGTAAGTTTCTCAAAACTGTTATATTTTGTGTATTTTAACATGTTCGATCGTAAAATCATCGAATTTGTGACTTCAAGTAAGTTTTTCAAAACTGTTATATTTTGTGTATTTTAAAATGTTCGATCGTAAAATCTTCGAATTTGTGACTTCAAGTAAGTTTCTCAAAACTGTTATATTTTGTGTATTTTAACATGTTCGATCGTAAAATCATAGAATTTGTGACTTCAAGTAAGTTTCTCAAAACTGTTATATTTTGTATATTTTAACATGTACGATCGTAAAACCATCGAATTTGTGACTTCAAGTAAGTTTCTCAAAACTGTTATATTTTGTGTATTTTAACATGTTCGATCGTAAAATCATCGAATTTGTGACTTTAAGTAAGTTTTTCAAAACTGTTATATATTGTATATTTTAACATGAACGATCATAAAACCATCGAATTTGTGACTTCAAGTAAGTTTTTCAAAACTGTTATATTTTGTGTATTTTAACATGTTCGATCGTAAAATCATCGAATTTGTGACTTCAAGTAAGTTTTTCAAAACTGTTATATTTTGTATTTTTTAACATGTTTGATCGTAAAATCATCGAATTGTGACTTCAGTA
>NC_051848.1:101525128-101532358 GCF_002237135.1 Teleopsis dalmanni
ATTAACTTTACTAAAAATAATTCATATAAATAAATATATTTTTAACCCAACTATAAATAATAAAAAATTTAATGAATATGGTAAATAACACTTTCAAGATAAATATATTAACTTATCATATCTAAATCGAGGTAAAGTCCCCCGAACTCAAATAAATAAAAAAGAAATAATAACTAATTGAAAAAAAATATTAAATTAAATAAATTACATCCTAAAAAAATTACACAAAATAATATTCTTATAAATAAAATTCTCGAATACTCCGCTAAAAAAATTAATGCAAAACCTCCTCTTCTATATTCTACATTAAATCCAGATACTAATTCTGATTCCCCCTCAGCAAAATCAAATGGAGTACGATTAGTTTCCGCTAAACAAATTCTTAATCAAATAAAACCCATAGGAAATAAAAAAAATAAAAACCAAATATAATATTGAAATTTTATAAAATCAATTATATTATATCTTTCAATTAAAAAAATAAAAGATAGTAAAATTAAAGCCAATCTTACTTCATAAGAAATAGTTTGAGCAACAGCTCGTAAACCTCCTAATAAAGAATAATTTGAATTTCTTGATCATCCTGCAATTATTACAGTATACACTCCTATTCTTGTAATTCTTAAAAAAAATAACAAACTTAAATTAAAACTATTAAATCTTCTTAAAACAGGTATACATATTCACACCAACAAAAATAAAAATAATGAAAAAATAAGAGAATAATAATAACAAATATAATTTGACATTAAAGGATAAGTCTGTTCCTTAGCAAATAATTTAATTGCATCACTAAAAGGTTGAACTACTCCAATAAAACCAACTGTATTTGGACCTTTACGAATCTGAATATAACCTAAAACTTAACACTCCAACAAAGTCAAAAAAGCTACACCCACTAAAACACAAATAATTAATAATAAACTTCTTAATAAAGATAAAAAAAATTCATTTAAAAACAAGGAATACTTACAATTTTTAAATTATATAAATAAATTCTAAATTTATTGCACTAATCTCCCAAAATAGTAATTAAATTCATTCATAAAATAATTTCTTAAAAATAAATATTAATTCCTTTCGTACTAAAATATTTTATTAAATCAAAGATAGAAACCAACCTGGCTTACACCGGTTTGAACTCAGATCATGTAAGAATAAAAAGTCGAACAGACTTAATATTTAAACTTCTACATTTAAATATGAATCTTAATCCAACATCGAGGTCGCAAACTTTTTTATCGATAAGAACTCTCCAAAAAAATTACGCTGTTATCCCTAAAGTAACTTAATTTTTTAATCACTAATAATGGATCACTTAATCATAAATAAATGACAAAAATTATAAAAAGTTATTTAAATTTTAATATCACCCCAATAAAATTAATTAATAAATTTATAACAAAAAAAACCAAAATAAATCAAAAACTATTAAATAATCAAGATTTATAGGGTCTTCTCGTCTTTTGATATATTTTAGCTTTTTAAATAAAAAATAAAACTCTATAAAATTTTAAATAAAACAGCCTATATCTCGTCCAACCATTCATTCCAGCCTTCAATTAAAAGACTAATGATTATGCTACCTTTGCACAGTTAATATACTGCGGCCTTTTAAATTTTTCAATGGGCAGGTTAAACTTTAAATAAAATACAAAAAGAGATGTTTCTGTTAACAGGCGAATACAAATTTGGCCGAATTCTTTATTTAAACTTTTCAATTATATAAATCAAAACATATAAATATACTAATTTTATCATTATTATTTTACAAATCAAATTATAAAAAATATTTTAATAAATAATTAAAATATACTAAATATTTAATAAAAAAAAATAAATTATAACAAACTTTTTAATAATTGCTAATTCTAAGCATATAATTAATTTAAATATTCAAAATTTATAACAATTTAATTTACAGCTTATCCCATAAAATATTAAATTAATTATTTATTTAAATTTATATAAATAAATTAAATTACAATTAATTCTAAATTAAATTTATTTCTTAAAAAACTAGATACCATATTAAACGAAAAACATTTCATTTCTAAAAATATATTAAAAATGATATTATTACATCAACTTTTATAAATTTTTAACTCTTAATAAATCGAGAAAAATATTTAAATAAATATTATTTATTTAATAAACCCTGATACACAAGGTACAATAATTAAAATTTTCTTTTAATACAAATATTTTTCAATATATTTCAATGTTATTATACAATACTAATACACTATAATAAAAAATATTTTTTCAATAAACTTTACTAAAAATTATAAATTTATAATTATTTTTAATATCAAATTTAAATAAATAAAATAATAAATAAATAAATTTTAAATCAATTTATAATGATTTGCACAAAAATCCTTTCAATGTAAATGAAATACTTTACTAATTAGCTTTTAAATTGGTATTCTAGCATAAACTTTCCAGTAATCTACTATGTACGACTTATTCTTATTTTAAAATAAGACGACCGGGCGATGTACATATTTTAGAGCTAAAAATCAATTTATTTATCTTTATAATTTAACTTCAAATCCACTTTCAATTAATTTTTCATATTAATATTCATATAAATATTTTTAATGTAACTCATCTCTTCTTAAATATAAGCTACACCTTGATCTGAAATAAAATTATTTATAAACTTAAGAAAATTATTATTCTTTTAAAATATTCTGATAACGACGGTATATAAACTGATTACAAACTTAAGTAAGGTCCAACGTGGATTATCAATTATAGGACAAGTTCCTCTGAATAGACTAAAATACCGCCAAATTTTTTAATTTTCAAGAACATAACTATTACTACCTAAAAATTTTAAATTACATTTTAAATAATAGGGTATCTAATCCTAGTTTATACCAAAAATTTTTTAGCTTCAATCATACTTAATAAAATTTAAAATTAAATTATAATTTCACCTAATAATTTAATTTTAAATTTAACATAAATGTATTTAACTAATTTTAAAATAAAATATTTATATTATTTGTTTAACCGCAACTGCTGGCACAAATTTTGTTAATATTATAAATACAACTAATTCTAAATTTCTTAAATTATTAATATGAATTACTGCGAATATATAAAATAAATCAATTTTTGAAATTAATTAATAATCACACAAAAATTTACATGTAAAATTAATTTTAAACAATCTAATAAGCTAAAATAAACCTTTAATACATATTTACAAAAATTTTATATTTAAAATAATCTTATTATTTATTTTTTAATAAATAATAAAATTTAATAAACATTCATAAATTAAATAAAATATTTATTAATCCATAAAAATAATTCTTTCCTCACACTTTTGCCCCTTTAATACATATTTACAAAAATTTTAAATGAAAAATAATTTTATTATCCATTTTTTAATAAATAATAAAATTTAATAAATATCCATAAACTAAATAAAATATTTATTAATCCATAAAAATAATTCTTTCCTCACATTTTTCCCCCTTTAATACATATTTACAAAAATTTTAAATGAAAAATAATTTTATTATCCATTTTTTAATAAATAATAAAATTTAATAAATATCCATAAACTAAATAAAATATTTATTAATCCATAAAAATAATTCTTTCCTCACATTTTTGCCCCTTTAATACATATTTACAAAAATTTTAAATGAAAAATAATTTTATTATCCATTTTTTAATAAATAATAAAATTTAATAAATATCCATAAACTAAATAAAATATTTATTAATCCATAAAAATAATTCTTTCCTCACACTTTTGCCCCTTTAATACATATTTACAAAAATTTTAAATGAAAAATAATTTTATTATCCATTTTTTAATAAATAATAAAATTTAATAAATATCCATAAACTAAATAAAATATTTATTAATCCATAAAAATAATTCTTTCCTCACATTTTTCCCCCTTTAATACATATTTACAAAAATTTTAAATGAAAAATAATTTTATTATCCATTTTTTAATAAATAATAAAATTTAATAAATATCCATAAACTAAATAAAATATTTATTAATCCATAAAAATAATTCTTTCCTCACATTTTTGCCCCTTTAATACATATTTACAAAAATTTTAAATGAAAAATAATTTTATTATCCATTTTTTAATAAATAATAAAATTTAATAAATATCCATAAACTAAATAAAATATTTATTAATCCATAAAAATAATTCTTTCCTCACATCTTTGCCCCCTTTAATACATATTTACAAAAATTTTAAATGAAAAATAATTTTATTATCCATTTTTTAATAAATAATAAAATTTAATAAATATCCATAAACTAAATAAAATATTTATTAATCCATAAAAATAATTCTTTCCTCACATTTTTCCCCCTTTAATACATATTTACAAAATTTTATATTTAAAATAATCTTATTATTTATTTTTTAATAAATAATAAAATTTAATAAACATTCATAAATTAAATAAAATATTTATTAATCCATAAAAATAATTCATTCCTCACAGTTATATATTAATTTTTATAAATTTATTTATTTATATATGTATATATTCATACATTAATTTTTTATTATTTATAATTTAGACTATACTAGGTTAGATTAATAAATATCTATATTAATATAAATATTTAACTAATTAATAGATATATATTAATTTTGAATCAAAAATTTGGGAATGTATAAACCGGTAAGGATCTCCTATTTTTTAATATTTATATATTTATCTAATGTTCCATTAAAAAATATTGCCAAATATATAAATATTTAATTAATTAATATATATATATCAAACAATTATTATATTAACCCTATTAAATTAAATTATTTATATTAAATTCCACCCTTATATATTTATATATATAGTATATTTAATAATTATGTAATATTTAATGTTTTAAATTATGAAATTTATAATTATATATAAATTAATCTATTTATATAAATATATTAATTTAATATATAATTATATATATAGGAAAAATAAAATTATCTATAAATATTTTTATTTTTAAAAAATAAAAATTGAAATTAAAATAAAATTACATATAAATAATATTTATTAAGTATAAAAAAATAAAAAATTTAAAAATACATATTAATTTTTAAATAATAATTAATTTTCCATTTAAAATTTAAATAAAAAAATTTTAAATATTAATTAATATACTATAAATAATTTTTTTTAATCAAAAATATATTAATTTTTATAAATTTATTTATTAATATATATATACTTATTATTTTTTTTATTGTTTTTAATTTAAACTATACTAGGTTAGATCAATAAATATCTATATTAATATAAATATTTAATTAATTTATAGATATATATTAATTTTGAATCAAAAATTTGGGGATGTATAAATCGGTAAGGATCTCCTATTTTTTAATATTTATATATTTATCTAATGTTCCATTAAAAAACATTGCCAAATATATAAATATTTAATTAATTAATATATATATATCAAACAATTATAATATTAACCCTATTAAATTAAATTATTTATATTAAATTCCACCCTTATATATTTATATATATAGTATATTTAATAATTATGTAATATTTAATATTTTAAATTATGAAATTTATAATTATATATAAATAAATCTATTTATATAAATATATTAATTTAATATATAGTTATATATATAGGAAAAATAAAATTATCTGTAAATATTTTTATTTTTAAAAAATAAAAATTGAAATTAAAATAAAATTACATATAAATAATATTTATTAAGTATAAAAAAATAAAAAATTTAAAAATACATATTAATTTTTAAATAATAATTAATTTTCCATTTAAAATTTAAATAAAAAAATTTTAAATATTAATTAATATACTATAAATAATTTTTTTTAATCAAAAATATATTAATTTTTATAAATTTATTTATTAATATATATATATATATACTTATTATTTTTTTTATTGTTTTTAATTTAAACTATACTAAGTTAGATCAATAGATATCTATATTATTATAAATATTTAATTAATTTATAGATATATATTAATTTTGAATCAAAAATTTGGGGATGTATAAATCGGTAAGGATCTCCTATTTTTTAATATTTATATATTTATCTAATGTTCCATTAAAAAATATTGCAAAATATATAAATATTTAATTAATTAATATACATATATCAAACAATTATTATATTAACCCTATTAAATTAAATTATTTATATTAAATTCCACCCCTATATATTTATATATATAGTATATTTAATAATTATGTAATATTTAATATTTTAAATTATGAAATTTATAATTATACATAAATTAATCTATCTATATAAATATATTAATTTAATATATAATTATATATATAGGAAAAATAAAATTATCCATAAATATTTTTATTTTTAAAAAATAAAAATAAAAATTAAAATAAAACTATATATAAATAATATTTATTAAGTATAAAAAAATAAAAAATTTAAAAATACATATTAAATTTTAAATTTAAAATAATTTTCCATTTAAAATTTAAATAAAAAAAAATTAAATATTAATTAATATACTATAAATAATTTTTTTTAATCAAAAATATATTAATTTTTATAAATTTATTTATTAATATATGTATATGTATGTTAATTTTTTATTGTTTTTATTTTAAACTATACTAAGTTAGATTAATAAATATCTATATTAATATAAATATTTAATTAATTAATAGATATATATTAATTTTGAATCAAAAATTTGGGAATGTATAAATCGGTAAGGATCTCCTATTTTTTAATATTTATATATTTATCTAATGTTCCATTAAAAAATATTGCCAAATATATAAATATTTAATTAATTAATATATATATATCAAACAATTATTATATTAACCCTATTAAATTAAATTATTTATATATAAATTCCACCCTTATATATTTATATATATAGTATATTTAATAATTATGTAATATTTAATATTTTAAATTATGAAATTTATAATTATATATAAATATACTATTTATATAAATATAATAATTTAATATATAGTTATATATATAGGAAAAATAAAATTATCTATAAATAATTTTATTTTTAAAAAATAAAAAATAAAAATATAATATAATTATATATATAATATTTATTAAGTATAAAAAAAATAAAAATTTTAAAACACATCTTAAATTTTAAATTTTAAATAATTTTCCATTTAAAATTTAAATAAAAAATTTTTAATATTATAAAAATATATTAAAAATAATATTTATTTAAT
>NC_051848.1:101532458-101563422 GCF_002237135.1 Teleopsis dalmanni
TTTCTTAATTTTTATTCTTTAACAACAAAAAAAATGTTCACCAATTAGTCTGAAAAACACTACTAATAATTCAGACCTTGTCAGTAATTGTCTTTTCTAAACTATATTTACCTCTTTTGGAAAACAGTACTGGGTCAACTATTACATTACCATAACTTTGTACACATAATAACAAATGCCATTTCTATTTCTGTTCCTGTTTTTAAAGGAATAGAATGAAGTTTAATTAATCCCTTAACATCTTTCCTAGTTTTTGTAATTCTAAAAGTCAATACCCTATTCAAAAAGGAGTAATTTTTTTAAAAAAACAACTTTTAAAATATCCAGCCGATTCACTGATAAATAGAGTACGATGAGTCTTTTATGAGTTCTAAGTTTTGGACAGATTATAAGTTATATTATATTCACATATTGAAGTAAGCTTCAAGTTTTTCTTCCATTAAAGAAATCGGCTCCTGTAACAATTTTTATAACAAATGAAACATTTTTCTTCTGGAAAGTATTTATTACTTTTGAATAAAAACTTTTACGAGTATTAAAATTAGTCAATAGATTAATAGATTTAGTTTTTCACAGATCTCTGAAATTTGTCATTATTTAATGTTTAGAAATGACTTTTCGTTAAGATATAATTAAGTTATTTTCTTAAAAATTTGAAAACTAAATAATAAATTTATTTGAAAGTTTTTTTGTGGACTTTTGGGTCAATATTATTATTATTTTAAAATAAAATACATTTGTTATAGTTGTGAATAAATAAATATTTTGATTCTTTATTTAATATTTCAATAAATATAATAAATAGGATAATAAATGGTATACATTTATGTTTTTGTACACCATTGCGTATTAGTATGTTGATTAGTATTTTAATATATTGTTCAGTTTCCTGATGTTGGCTTTAGACTAAAGTCGAAATATGGATTAAAAAAATAAAAACTAATGTGAAATGAAATTGTGATTTCTTTTTCTTAATTTTTATTCTTTAACAACAAAAAAAATGTTCACCAATTAGTCTGAAAAACACTACCAATAATTCAGACCTTGTCAGTAATTGTCTTTTCTAAACTATATTTACCTCTTTTGGAAAATAGTTCTGGGTCAATTATTACATTACCATAACTTAGTACACATAATAACAAATGCCATTTCTATTTCTGTTCCTGTTTTTAAAAAAATAGAATGAAGTTTAATTAATCCCTTAACATCTTTCCTAGTTTTTGTAATTCTAAGTCATACCTATTCAAAAGGAGTAATTTTTTTAGAAACAACTTTTAAAAATATCCAGCCGATTCACTGATAAATAGAGTACGATGAGTCTTTTATGAGTTCTAAGTTTTGGACAGATTATAAGTTATAATATATTCACATATTGAAGTCAGGCCAACTAAGCTTAAAGTTTTTCTGCCATTAAAGAAATCGGCTCCTGTAACAATTTTTATAACAAATGAAACATTTTTCTTCTGGAAAGTATTTATTACTTTTGAATAAAAACTTTTACGGATATTGAAATTAGTCAATAGATTAATAGATTTAGTTTTTTACAGATCTCTGAAATTTGTCATTATTTAATGTTTAGAAATGACTTTTCGTTAAGATATAATTAAGTTATTTTCTTAAAAATTTGAAAAATAAATAATAAATTTATTTGAAAGTTTTTTGTGGACTTTTGGGTCAATATTATTATTATTTTAAAATAAAATACCTTTGTTATAGTTGTGAATAAATAAATATTTTGATCCTTTATTTAATATTTCAATAAATATAATAAATAGAATAATAAATGGATGTATATATGTATACATTTATGTTTTTGTACACCATTGCGTACTAGTATGTTGATTAGTATTTTAATATATTGTTCAGTTTCCTGATGTTGGCTTTAGACTAAAGTCGAAATATGGATTAAAAAAATAAAAACTAATGTGAAATGAAATTGTGATTTCTTTTTCTTAATTTTTATTCTTTAACAACAAAAAAATGTTCACCAATTAGTCTGAAAAACACTACCAATAATTCAGACCTTGTCAGTAATTGTCTTTTCTAAACTATATTTACCTCTTTTGGAAAACAGTACTGGGTCAACTATTACATTACCATAACTTTGTACACATAATAACAAATGCCATTTCTATTTCTGTTCCTGTTTTTGAAAGAATAGAATGAAGTTTAATTAATCCCTTAACATCTTTCCTAGTTTTTGTAATTCTAAGTCATACCTATTCAAAAGGAGTAATTTTTTTAGAAACAACTTTTAAAAATATCCAGCCGATTCACTGATAAATAGAGTACGATGAGTCTTTTATGAGTTCTAAGTTTTGGACAGATTAAAAGTAATAATATATTCACATATTGAAGTCAGGCCAACTAAGCTTAAAGTTTTTCTGCCATTAAGAAATCGGCTCCTGTAACAATTTTTATAACAAATGAAACATTTTTCTTCTGGAAAGTATTTATTACTTTGAATAAAAACTTTTACGAGTATTGAAATTAGTCAATAGATTAATAGATTTAGTTTTTTACAGATCTCTGAAATTTGTCATTATTTAATGTTTAGAAATGACTTTTCGTTAAGATATAATTAAGCTATTTTCTTAAAAATTTGAAAACTAAATAATAAATTTATTTGAAAGTTTTTTTGTGGACTTTTGGGTCAATATTATTATTATTTTAAAATAAAATACATTTGTTATAGTTGTGAATAAATAAATATTTTGATCATTTATTTAATATTTCAATAAATATAATAAATAGAATAATAAATGGATTTATATATGTATACATTTATGTTTTTGTATACCATTGCGTATTAGTATGTTGATTAGTATTTTAATATATTGTTCAGTTTCCTGATATTGGCTTTAGACTAAAGTCGAAATATGGATTAAAAAAATAAAAACTAATGTGAAATTAAATTATGATTTCTTTTTCTTAATTTTTATTCTTTAACAACAAAAAAAATGTTCACCAATTAGCCTGAAAAACACTACCAATAATTCAAAGCTTGTCAGTAATTGTCTTTTTTAAACTATATTTACCTCTTTTGGAAAACAGTACTGGGTCAACTATTACATTACCATAACTTTGTACACATAATAACAAATGCCATTTCTATTTCTGTTCCTGTTCCTGTTTTTAAAGGAATAGAATGAAGTTTAATTAATCCTTTAACATCTTTCCTAGTTTTTGTAAATCTAAGTCATACCTATTCAAAAGGAGTAATTTTTTTAAAAACAACTTTAAAAATATCCAGCCTATTCACTGATAAATAGAGTACGATGAGTCTTTTATGAGTTCTAAGTTTTGGACAGATTATAAGTTATATTATATTCACATATTGAAGTAAGCTTCAAGTTTTTCTTCCATTAAAGAAATCGGCTCCTGTAACAATTTTTATAACAAATGAAACATTTTTCTTCTGGAAAGTATTTATTACTTTTGAATAAAAACTTTTACGAGTATTGAAATTAGTCAATAGATTAATAGATTTAGTTTTTTACAGATCTCTGAAATTTGTTATTATTTAATGTTTAGAAATGACTTTTCGTTAAGATATAATTAAGTTATTTTCTTAAAAATTTGAAAACTAAATAATAAATTTATTTGAAAGTTTTTTTGTGGACTTTTGGGTCAATATTATTATTATTTTAAAATAAAATACATTTGTTATAGTTGTGAATAAATAAATATTTTGATTTTTTATTTAATATTTCAATAAATATAATAAATAGGATAATAAATGGTATACATTTATGTTTTTGTACACCATTGCGTATTAGTATGTTGATTAGTATTTTAATATATTGTTCAGTTTCCTGATGTTGGCTTTAGACTAAAGTCGAAATATGGATTAAAAAAATAAAAACTAATGTGAAATGAAATTGTGATTTCTTTTTCTTAATTTTTATTCTTTAACAACAAAAAAAATGTTCACCAATTAGTCTGAAAAACACTACCAATAATTCAGACCTTGTCAGTAATTGTCTTTTCTAAACTATATTTACCTCTTTTGGAAAATAGTTTTGGGTCAATTATTACATTACCATAACTTTGTACACATAATAACAAATGCCATTTCTATTTCTGTTCCTGTTTTTTTAAAAATAGAATGAAGTTTAATTAATCCCTTAACATCTTTCCTAGTTTTTGTAATTCTAAGTCATTCCTATTCAAAAGGAGTAATTTTTTTAGAAACAACTTTTAAAAATATCCAGCCGATTCACTGATAAATAGAGTACGATGAGTCTTTTATGAGTTCTAAGTTTTGGACAGATTATAAGTTATAATATATTCACATATTGAAGTCAGGCCAACTAAGCTTCAAGTTTTTCTGCCATTAAAGAAATCGGCTCCTGTAACAATTTTTATAACAAATGAAACATTTTTCTTCTGGAAAGTATTTATTACTTTGAATAAAAACTTTTACGGGTATTGAAATTAGTCAATAGATTAATAGATTTAGTTTTTTACAGATCTCTGAAATTTGTCATTATTTAATGTTTAGAAATGACTTTTCGTTAAGATATAATTAAGTTATTTTCTTAAAAATTTGAAAAATAAATAATAAATTTATTTGAAAGTTTTTTGTGGACTTTTGGGTCAATATTATTATTATTTTAAAATAAAATACCTTTGTTATAGTTGTGAATAAATAAATATTTTGATCCTTTATTTAATATTTCCATAAATATAATAAATAGAATAATAAATGGATGTATATATGTATACATTTATGTTTTTGTACACCATTGCGTATTAGTATGTTGATTAGTATTTTAATATATTGTTCAGTTTGGTGATGTTGGCTTTAGACTAAAGTCGAAATATGGATTAAAAAAATAAAAACTAATGTGAAATTAAATTGTGATTTCTTTTTCTTAATTTTTATTCTTTAACAACAAAAAAATGTTCACCAATTAGTCTGAAAAACACTACCAATAATTCAGAGCTTGTCAGTAATTGTCTTTTCTAAATTATATTTACCTCTTTTGGAAAATAGTTCTGGGTCAATTATTACATTACCATAACTTTGTACACATAATAACAAATGCCATTTCTATTTCTGTTCCTGTTTTTTAAAGAATAGAATGATGTTTAATTAATCCTTTAACATCTTTCCTAGTTTTTGTAATTCTAAGTCATACCTATTCAAAAGGAGTAATTTTTTTAGAAACAACTTTTAAAAATATCCAGCCTATTCACTGATAAATAGAGTACGATGAGTCTTTTATGAGTTCTAAGTTTTGGACAGATTAAAAGTAATAATATATTCACATATTGAAGTCAGGCCAACTAAGCTTAAAGTTTTTCTGCCATTAAAGAAATCGGCTGTAAATCCTGTAACAATTTTTATAACAAATGAAACATTTTTCTTCTGGAAAGTATTTATTACTTTGAATAAAAACTTTTACGAGTATTGAAATTAGTCAATAGATTAATAGATTTAGTTTTTTACAGATCTCTGAAATTTGTCATTATTTAATGTTTAGAAATGACTTTTCGTTAAGATATAATTAGGTTATTTTCTTAAAAATTTGAAAACTAAATAATAAATTTATTTGAAAGTTTTTTTGTGGACTTTTGGGTCAATATTATTATTATTTTAAAATAAAATACATTTGTTATAGTTGTGAATAAATAAATATTTTGATCCTTTATTTAATATTTCAATAAATATAATAAATAGAATAATAAATGGATTTATATATGTATACATTTATGTTTTTGTATACCATTGCGTATTAGTATGTTGATTAGTATTTTAATATATTGTTCAGTTTCCTGATGTTGGCTTTAGACTAAAGTCGAAATATGGATTAAAAAAATAAAAACTAATGTGAAATTAAATTGTGATTTCTTTTTCTTAATTTTTATTCTTTAACAACAAAAAAAATGTTCACCAATTAGTCTGAAAAACACTACCAATAATTCAGAGCTTGTCAGTAATTGTCTTTTTTAAACTATATTTACCTCTTTTGGAAAACAGTACTGGGTCAACTATTACATTACCATAACTTTGTACACATAATAACAAATGCCATTTCTATTTCTGTTCCTGTTCCTGTTTTTAAAGGAATAGAATGAAGTTTAATTAATCCTTTAACATCTTTCCTAGTTTTTGTAATTCTAAGTCATACCTATTCAAAAGGAGTAATTTTTTTAGAAACAACTTTAAAAATATCCAGCCTATTCACTGATAAATAGAGTACGATGAGTCTTTTATGAGTTCTAAGTTTTGGACAGATTATAAGTTATATTATATTCACATATTGAAGTAAGCTTCAAGTTTTTCTTCCATTAAAGAAATCGGCTCCTGTAACAATTTTTATAACAAATGAAACATTTTTCTTCTGGAAAGTATTTATTACTTTTGAATAAAAACTTTTACGAGTATTGAAATTAGTCAATAGATTAATAGATTTAGTTTTTTACAGATCTCTGAAATTTGTTATTATTTAATCTTTAGAAATGACTTTTCGTTAAGATATAATTAATTTATTTTCTTAAAAATTTGAAAACTAAATAATAAATTTATTTGAAAGTTTTTTTGTGGACTTTTGGGTCAATATTATTATTATTTTAAAATAAAATACATTTGTTATAGTTGTGAATAAATAAATATTTTGATCTTTTATTTAATATTTCAATAAATATAATAAATAGAATAATAAATGGATGTATATATGTATACATTTATGTTTTTGTACACCATTGCGTATTAGTATGTTGATTAGTATTTTAATATATTGTTCAGTTTCCTGATGTTGGCTTTAGACTAAAGTCGAAATATGGATTAAAAAAATAAAAACTAATGTGAAATGAAATTGTGATTTCTTTTTCTTAATTTTTATTCTTTAACAACAAAAAAAATGTTCACCAATTAGTCTGAAAAACACTACCAATAATTCAGACCTTGTCAGTAATTGTCTTTTCTAAACTATATTTACCTCTTTTGGAAAACAGTATTGGGTGAACTATTACATTACCATAACTTTGTACACATAATAACAAATGCCATTTCTATTTCTGTTCCTGTTCCTGTTTTTAAAGGAATAGAATGAAGTTTAATTAATCCCTTAACATCTTTCCTAGTTTTTGTAATTCTAAGTCATTCCTATTCAAAAGGAGTAATTTTTTTAGAAACAACTTTTAAAAATATCCAGCCGATTCACTGATAAATAGAGTACGATGAGTCTTTTATGAGTTCTAAGTTTTGGACAGATTAAAAGTAATAATATATTCACATATTGAAGTCAGGCCAACTAAGCTTAAAGTTTTTCTGCCATTAAAGAAATCGGCTGTAAATCTTGTAACAATTTTTATAACAAATGAAACATTTTTCTTCTGGAAAGTATTTATTACTTTGAATAAAAACTTTTACGAGTATTGAAATTAGTCAATGGATTAATAGATTTAGTTTTTTACAGATCTCTGAAATTTGTCATTATTTAATGTTTAGAAATGACTTTTCGTTAAGATATAATTAAGCTATTTTCTTAAAAATTTGAAAACTAAATAATAAATTTATTTGAAAGTTTTTTTGTGGACTTTTGGGTCAATATTATTATTATTTTAAAATAAAATACATTTGTTATAGTTGTGAATAAATAAATATTTTGATCCTTTATTTAATATTTCAATAAATATAATAAATAGAATAATAAATGGATGTATATATGTCTACATTTATGTTTTTGTACACCATTGCGTATTAGTATGTTGATTAGTATTTTAATATATTGTTCAGTTTCCTGATGTTGGCTTTAGACTAAAGTCGAAATATGGATTCAAAAAATAAAAACTAATGTGAAATGAAATTGTGATTTCTTTTTCTTAATTTTTATTCTTTAACAACAAAAAAAATGTTCACCAATTAGTCTGAAAAACACTACCAATAATTCAGACCTTGTCAGTAATTGTCTTTTCTAAACTATATTTACCTCTTTTGGAAAATAGTTCTGGGTCAATTATTACATTACCATAACTTAGTACACATAATAACAAATGCCATTTCTATTTCTGTTCCTGTTTTTAAAAAAATAGAATGAAGTTTAATTAATCCCTTAACATCTTTCCTAGTTTTTGTAATTCTAAGTCATACCTATTCAAAAGGAGTAATTTTTTTAGAAACAACTTTTAAAAATATCCAGCCGATTCACTGATAAATAGAGTACGATGAGTCTTTTATGAGTTCTAAGTTTTGGACAGATTATAAGTTATAATATATTCACATATTGAAGTCAGGCCAACTAAGCTTAAAGTTTTTCTGCCATTAAAGAAATCGGCTGTAAATCTTGTAACAATTTTTATAACAAATGAAACATTTTTCTTCTGGAAAGTATTTATTACTTTTGAATAAAAACTTTTACGAGTATTGAAATTAGTCAATAGATTAATAGATTTAGTTTTTTACAGATCTCTGAAATTTGTCATTATTTAATGTTTAGAAATGACTTTTCGTTAAGATATAATTAAGTTATTTTCTTAAAAATTTGAAAACTAAATAATAAATTTATTTGAAAGTTTTTTTGTGGACTTTTGGGTCAATATTATTATTATTTTAAAATAAAATACATTTGTTATAGTTGTGAATAAATAAATATTTTGATCCTTTATTTAATATTTCAATAAATATAATAAATAGAATAATAAATGGATGTATATATGTATACATTTATGTTTTTGTACACCATTGCGTATTAGTATGTTGATTAGTATTTTAATATATTGTTCAGTTTCCTGATGTTGGCTTTAGACTAAAGTCGAAATATGGATTAAAAAAATAAAAACTAATGTGAAATTAAATTGTGATTTCTTTTTCTTAATTTTTATTCTTTAACAACAAAAAAAATGTTCACCAATTAGCCTGAAAAACACTACCAATAACTCAGAGCTTGTCAGTAATTGTCATTTCTAAATTATATTTACCTCTTTTGGAAAATAGTTCTGGGTCAATTATTACATTACCATAACTTTGTACACATAATAACAAATGCCATTTCTATTTCTGTTCCTGTTCCTGTTTTTAAAGGAATAGAATGATGTTTAATTAATCCTTTAACATCTTTCCTAGTTTTTGTAATTCTAAGTCATACCTATTCAAAAGAAGTAATTTTTTTAGAAACAACTTTTAAAAATATCCAGCCTATTCACTGATAAATAGAGTACGATGAGACTTTTATGAGTTCTAAGTTTTGGACAGATTAAAAGTAATAATATATTCACATATTGAAGTCAGGCCAACTAAGCTTAAAGTTTTTCTGCCATTAAAGAAATCGGCTGTAAATCCTGTAACAATTTTTATAACAAATGAAACATTTTTCTTCTGGAAAGTATTTATTACTTTTGAATAAAAACTTTTACGAGTATTGAAATTAGTCAATAGATTAATAGATTTAGTTTTTTACAGATCTCTGAAATTTGTCATTATTTAATGTTTAGAAATGACTTTTCGTTAAGATATAATTAAGTTATTTTCTTAAAAATTTGAAAACTAAATAATAAATTTATTTGAAAGTTTTTTTGTGGACTTTTGGGTCAATATTATTATTATTTTAAAATAAAATACATTTGTTATAGTTGTGAATAAATAAATATTTTGATCCTTTATTTAATATTTCAATAAATATAATAAATAGAATAATAAATGGATGTATATATGTATACATTTATGTTTTTGTACACCATTGCGTATTAGTATGTTGATTAGTATTTTAATATATTGTTCAGTTTCCTGATGTTGGCTTTAGACTAAAGTCGAAATATGGATTAAAAAAATAAAAACTAATGTGAAATGAAATTGTGATTTCTTTTTCTTAATTTTTATTCTTTAACAACAAAAAAAATGTTCACCAATTAGTCTGAAAAACACTACCAATAATTCAGACCTTGTCAGTAATTGTCTTTTCTAAACTATATTTACCTCTTTTGGAAAACAGTACTGGGTCAATTATTACATTACCATAACTTTGTACACATAATAACAAATGCCATTTCTATTTCTGTTCCTGTTTTTTAAAGGAATAGAATGAAGTTTAATTAATCCCTTAACATCTTTCCTAGTTTTTGTAATTCTAAGTCATACCTATTCAAAAGGAGTAATTTTTTTAGAAACAACTTTTAAAAATATCCAGCCGATTCACTGATAAATAGAGTACGATGAGTCTTTTATGAGTTCTAAGTTTTGGACAGATTAAAGTTATAATATATTCACATATTGAAGTCAGGCCAACTAAGCTTAAAGTTTTTCTGCCATTAAAGAAATCGGCTGTAAATCCTGTAACAATTTTTATAACAAATGAAACATTTTTCTTCTGGAAAGTATTTATTACTTTTGAATAAAAACTTTTACGAATATTGAAATTAGTCAATAGATTAATAGATTTAGTTTTTTACAGATCTCTGAAATTTGTCATTATTTAATGTTTAGAAATGACTTTTCGTTAAGATATAATTAAGTTATTTTCTTAAAAATTTGAAAAATAAATAATAAATTTATTTGAAAGTTTTTTGTGGACTTTTGGGTCAATATTATTATTATTTTAAAATAAAATACATTTGTTATAGTTGTGAATAAATAAATATTTTGATCCTTTATTTAATATTTCAATAAATATAATAAATAGAATAATAAATGGATGTATATATGTATACATTTATGTTTTTGTACACCATTGCGTATTAGTATGTTGATTAGTATTTTAATATATTGTTCAGTTTCCTGATATTGGCTTTAGACTAAAGTCGAAATATGGATTAAAAAAATAAAAACTAATGTGAAATTAAATTGTGATTTCTTTTTCTTAATTTTTATTCTTTAACAACAAAAAAAATGTTCACCAATTAGCCTGAAAAACACTACCAATAATTCAGACCTTGTCAGTAATTGTCTTTTCTAAACTATATTTACCTCTTTTGGAAAACAGTACTGGGTCAACTATTACATTACCATAACTTTGTACACATAATAACAAATGCCATTTCTATTTCTGTTCCTGTTCCTGTTTTTAAAGGAATAGAATGAAGTTTAATTAATCCCTTAACACCTCTCTCCTAGTTTTTGTAATTCTAAGTCATACCTATTCAAAAGGAGTAATTTTTTTAGAAACAACTTTTAAAAATATCCAGCCGATTCACTGATAAATAGAGTACGATGAGTCTTTTATGAGTTCTAAGTTTTGGACAGATTATAAGTTATATTATATTCACATATTGAAGTCAGGCCAATAAGCTTCAAGTTTTTCTGCCATTAAAGAAATCGGCTCCTGTAACAATTTTTATAACAAATGAAACATTTTTCTTCTGGAAAGTATTTATTACTTTTGAATAAAAACTTTTACGAGTATTGAAATTAGTCAATAGATTAATAGATTTAGTTTTTTACAGATCTCTGAAATTTGTCATTATTTAATGTTTAGAAATGACTTTTCGTTAAGATATAATTAAGCTATTTTCTTAAAAATTTGAAAACTAAATAATAAATTTATTTGAAAGTTTTTTTGTGGACTTTTGGGTCAATATTATTATTATTTTAAAATAAAATACATTTGTTATAGTTGTGAATAAATAAATATTTTGATCATTTATTTAATATTTCAATAAATATAATAAATAGAATAATAAATGGATGTATATATGTATACATTTATGTTTTTGTATACCATTGCGTATTAGTATGTTGATTAGTATTTTAATATATTGTTCAGTTTCCTGATATTGGCTTTAGACTAAAGTCGAAATATGGATTAAAAAAATAAAAACTAATGTGAAATTAAATTGTGATTTCTTTTTCTTAATTTTTATTCTTTAACAACAAAAAAAATGTTCACCAATTAGCCTGAAAAACACTACCAATAATTCAGAGCTTGTCAGTAATTGTCTTTTCTAAACTATATTTACCTCTTTTGGAAAACAGTACTGGGTCAACTATTACATTACCATAACTTTGTACACATAATAACAAATGCCATTTCTATTTCTGTTCCTGTTCCTGTTTTTAAAGGAATAGAATGAAGTTTAATTAATCCCTTAACATCTTTCCTAGTTTTTGTAATTCTAAGTCATACCTATTCAAAAGGAGTAATTTTTTTAGAAACAACTTTTAAAAATATCCAGCCGATTCACTGATAAATAGAGTACGATGAGTCTTTTATGAGTTCTAAGTTTTGGACAGATTATAAGTTATATTATATTCACATATTGAAGTAAGCTTCAAGTTTTTCTTCCATTAAAGAAATCGGCTCCTGTAACAATTTTTATAACAAATGAAACATTTTTCTTCTGGAAAGTATTTATTACTTTTGAATAAAAACTTTTACGAGTATTGAAATTAGTCAATAGATTAATAGATTTAGTTTTTTACAGATCTCTGAAATTTGTCATTATTTAATGTTTAGAAATGACTTTTCGTTAAGATATAATTAAGTTATTTTCTTAAAAATTTGAAAACTAAATAATAAATTTATTTGAAAGTTTTTTTGTGGACTTTTGGGTCAATATTATTATTATTTTAAAATAAAATACATTTGTTATAGTTGTGAATAAATAAATATTTTGATTCTTTATTTAATATTTCAATAAATATAATAAATAGAATAATAAATGATGTATATATGTATACATTTATGTTTTTGTACACCATTGCGTATTAGTATGTTGATTAGTATTTTAATATATTGTTCAGTTTCCTGATGTTGGCTTTAGACTAAAGTCGAAATATGGATTAAAAAAATAAAAACTAATGTGAAATGAAATTGTGATTTCTTTTTCTTAATTTTTATTCTTTAACAACAAAAAAAATGTTCACCAATTAGTCTGAAAAACACTACCAATAATTCAGACCTTGTCAGTAATTGTCTTTTCTAAACTATATTTACCTCTTTTGGAAAACAGTACTGGGTCAACTATTACATTACCATAACTTTGTACACATAATAACAAATGCCATTTCTATTTCTGTTCCTGTTTTTAAAAGAAATAGAATGAAGTTTAATTAATCCCTTAACATCTTTCCTAGTTTTTGTAATTCTAAGTCATACCTATTCAAAAGGAGTAATTTTTTTAGAAACAACTTTTAAAAATATCCAGCCGATTCACTGATAAATAGAGTACGATGAGTCTTTTATGAGTTCTAAGTTTTGGACAGATTATAAGTTATAATATATTCACATATTGAAGTCAGGCCAACTAAGCTTAAAGTTTTTCTGCCATTAAAGAAATCGGCTCCTGTAACAATTTTTATAACAAATGAAACATTTTTCTTCTGGAAAGTATTTATTACTTTTGAATAAAAACTTTTACGAGTATTGAAATTAGTCAATAGATTAATAGATTTAGTTTTTTACAGATCTCTGAAATTTGTCATTATTTAATGTTTAGAAATGACTTTTCGTTAAGATATAATTAAGTTATTTTCTTAAAAATTTGAAAACTAAATAATAAATTTATTTGAAAGTTTTTTTGTGGACTTTTGGGTCAATATTATTATTATTTTAAAATAAAATACATTTGTTATAGTTGTGAATAAATAAATATTTTGATCCTTTATTTAATATTTCAATAAATATAATAAATAGAATAATAAATGGATGTATATATGTATACATTTATGTTTTTGTACACCATTGCGTACTAGTATGTTGATTAGTATTTTAATATATTGTTCAGTTTCCTGATGTTGGCTTTAGACTAAAGTCGAAATATGGATTAAAAAAATAAAAACTAATGTGAAATGAAATTGTGATTTCTTTTTCTTAATTTTTATTCTTTAACAACAAAAAAAATGTTCACCAATTAGTCTGAAAAACACTACCAATAATTCAGACCTTGTCAGTAATTGTCTTTTCTAAACTATATTTACCTCTTTTGGAAAACAGTACTGGGTCAACTATTACATTACCATAACTTTGTACACATAATAACAAATGCCATTTCTATTTCTGTTCCTGTTTTTGAAAGAATAGAATGAAGTTTAATTAATCCCTTAACATCTTTCCTAGTTTTTGTAATTCTAAGTCATACCTATTCAAAAGGAGTAATTTTTTTAGAAACAACTTTTAAAAATATCCAGCCGATTCACTGATAAATAGAGTACGATGAGTCTTTTATGAGTTCTAAGTTTTGGACAGATTATAAGTTATAATATATTCACATATTGAAGTCAGGCCAACTAAGCTTAAAGTTTTTCTGCCATTAAAGAAATCGGCTGTAAATCCTGTAACAATTTTTATAACAAATGAAACATTTTTCTTCTGGAAAGTATTTATTACTTTTGAATAAAAACTTTTACGAGTATTGAAATTAGTCAATAGATTAATAGATTTAGTTTTTTACAGATCTCTGAAATTTGTCATTATTTAATGTTTAGAAATGACTTTTCGTTAAGATATAATTAAGCTATTTTCTTAAAAATTTGAAAACTAAATAATAAATTTATTTGAAAGTTTTTTTGTGGACTTTTGGGTCAATATTATTATTATTTTAAAATAAAATACATTTGTTATAGTTGTGAATAAATAAATATTTTGATCATTTATTTAATATTTCAATAAATATAATAAATAGAATAATAAATGGATGTATATATGTATACATTTATGTTTTTGTACACCATTGCGTATTAGTATGTTGATTAGTATTTTAATATATTGTTCAGTTTCCTGATGTTGGCTTTAGACTAAAGTCGAAATATGGATTAAAAAAATAAAAACTAATGTGAAATTAAATTGTGATTTCTTTTTCTTAATTTTTATTCTTTAACAACAAAAAAAATGTTCACCAATTAGCCTGAAAAACACTACCAATAATTCAGAGCTTGTCAGTAATTGTCTTTTCTAAACTATATTTACCTCTTTTGGAAAACAGTACTGGGTCAACTATTACATTACCATAACTTTGTACACATAATAACAAATGCCATTTCTATTTCTGTTCCTGTTCCTGTTTTTAAAGGAATAGAATGAAGTTTAATTAATCCTTTAACATCTTTCCTAGTTTTTGTAATTCTAAGTCATACCTATTCAAAAGGAGTAATTTTTTTAGAAACAACTTTTAAAAATATCCAGCCTATTCACTGATAAATAGAGTACGATGAGTCTTTTATGAGTTCTAAGTTTTGGACAGATTAAAAGTAATAATATATTCACATATTGAAGTCAGGCCAACTAAGCTTCAAGTTTTTCTGCCATTAAAGAAATCGGCTCCTGTAACAATTTTTATAACAAATGAAACATTTTTCTTCTGGAAAGTATTTATTACTTTTGAATAAAAACTTTTACGAGTATTGAAATTAGTCAATAGATTAATAGATTTAGTTTTTTACAGATCTCTGAAATTTGTCATTATTTAATCTTTAGAAATGACTTTTCGTTAAGATATAATTAAGTTATTTTCTTAAAAATTTGAAAACTAAATAATAAATTTATTTGAAAGTTTTTTTGTGGACTTTTGGGTCAATATTATTATTATTTTAAAATAAAATACATTTGTTATAGTTGTGAATAAATAAATATTTTGATCTTTTATTTAATATTTCAATAAATATAATAAATAGAATAATAAATGGATGTATATATGTATACATTTATGTTTTTGTACACCATTGCGTATTAGTATGTTGATTAGTATTTTAATATATTGTTCAGTTTCCTGATGTTGGCTTTAGACTAAAGTCGAAATATGGATTAAAAAAATAAAAACTAATGTGAAATTAAATTGTGATTTCTTTTTCTTAATTTTTATTCTTTAACAACAAAAAAAATGTTCACCAATTAGCCTGAAAAACACTACCAATAATTCAGACCTTGTCAGTAATTGTCATTTCTAAACTATATTTACCTCTTTTGGAAAACAGTACTGGGTCAACTATTACATTACCATAACTTTGTACACATAATAACAAATGCCATTTCTATTTCTGTTCCTGTTCCTGTTTTTAAAGGAATAGAATGAAGTTTAATTAATCCCTTAACATCTTTCCTAGTTTTTGTAATTCTAAGTCATACCTATTCAAAAGGAGTAATTTTTTTAGAAACAACTTTTAAAAATATCCAGCCGATTCACTGATAAATAGAGTACGATGAGTCTTTTATGAGTTCTAACTTTTGGACAGATTAAAAGTAATAATATATTCACATATAAGTAGAACTAAGCTTCAAGTTTTTCTGCCATTAAAGAAATCGGCTCCTGTAACAATTTTTATAACAAATGAAACATTTTTCTTCTGGAAAGTATTTATTACTTTTGAATAAAAACTTTTACGAGTATTGAAATTAGTCAATAGATTAATAGATTTAGTTTTTTACAGATCTCTGAAATTTGTCATTATTTAATCTTTAGAAATGACTTTTCGTTAAGATATAATTAAGTTATTTTCTTAAAAATTTGAAAACTAAATAATAAATTTATTTGAAAGTTTTTTTGTGGACTTTTGGGTCAATATTATTATTATTTTAAAATAAAATACATTTGTTATAGTTGTGAATAAATAAATATTTTGATCCTTTATTTAATATTTCAATAAATATAATAAATAGAATAATAAATGGATGTATATATGTATACATTTATGTTTTTGTACACCATTGCGTATTAGTATGTTGATTAGTATTTTAATATATTGTTCAGTTTCCTGATGTTGGCTTTAGACTAAAGTCGAAATATGGATTAAAAAAATAAAAACTAATGTGAAATGAAATTGTGATTTCTTTTTCTTAATTTTTATTCTTTAACAACAAAAAAAATGTTCACCAATTAGTCTGAAAAACACTACCAATAATTCAGAGCTTGTCAGTAATTGTCATTTCTAAACTATATTTACCTCTTTTGGAAAACAGTACTGGGTCAACTATTACATTACCATAACTTTGTACACATAATAACAAATGCCATTTCTATTTCTGTTCCTGTTCCTGTTTTTAAAGGAATAGAATGAAGTTTAATTAATCCCTTAACATCTTTCCTAGTTTTTGTAATTCTAAGTCATACCTATTCAAAAGGAGTAATTTTTTTAGAAACAACTTTTAAAAATATCCAGCCGATTCACTGATAAATAGAGTACGATGAGTCTTTTATGAGTTCTAAGTTTTGGACAGATTATAAGTTATAATATATTCACATATTGAAGTCAGGCCAACTAAGCTTCAAGTTTTTCTGCCATTAAAGAAATCGGCTCCTGTAACAATTTTTATAACAAATGAAACATTTTTCTTCTGGAAAGTATTTATTACTTTTGAATAAAAACTTTTACGAGTATTGAAATTAGTCAATAGATTAATAGATTTAGTTTTTTACAGATCTCTGAAATTTGTCATTATTTAATCTTTAGAAATGACTTTTCGTTAAGATATAATTAAGTTATTTTCTTAAAAATTTGAAAACTAAATAATAAATTTATTTGAAAGTTTTTTTGTGGACTTTTGGGTCAATATTATTATTATTTTAAAATAAAATACATTTGTTATAGTTGTGAATAAATAAATATTTTGATCCTTTATTTAATATTTCAATAAATATAATAAATAGAATAATAAATGGATGTATATATGTATACATTTATGTTTTTGTACACCATTGCGTATTAGTATGTTGATTAGTATTTTAATATATTGTTCAGTTTCCTGATGTTGGCTTTAGACTAAAGTCGAAATATGGATTAAAAAAATAAAAACTAATGTGAAATGAAATTGTGATTTCTTTTTCTTAATTTTTATTCTTTAACAACAAAAAAAATGTTCACCAATTAGTCTGAAAAACACTACCAATAATTCAGACCTTGTCAGTAATTGTCTTTTCTAAACTATATTTACCTCTTTTGGAAAACAGTACTGGGTCAACTATTACATTACCATAACTTTGTACACATAATAACAAATGCCATTTCTATTTCTGTTCCTGTTCCTGTTTTTAAAGGAATAGAATGATGTTTAATTAATCCTTTAACATCTTTCCTAGTTTTTGTAATTCTAAGTCATACCTATTCAAAAGGAGTAATTTTTTTAGAAACAACTTTTAAAAATATCCAGCCTATTCACTGATAAATAGAGTACGATGAGTCTTTTATGAGTTCTAAGTTTTGGACAGATTATAAGTTATATTATATTCACATATTGAAGTCAGGCCAACTAAGCTTAAAGTTTTTCTGCCATTAAAGAAATCGGCTCCTGTAACAATTTTTATAACAAATGAAACATTTTTCTTCTGGAAAGTATTTATTACTTTTGAATAAAAACTTTTACGGATATTGAAATTAGTCAATAGATTAATAGATTTAGTTTTTTACAGATCTCTGAAATTTGTCATTATTTAATGTTTAGAAATGACTTTTCGTTAAGATATAATTAAGCTATTTTCTTAAAAATTTGAAAACTAAATAATAAATTTATTTGAAAGTTTTTTTGTGGACTTTTGGGTCAATATTATTATTATTTTAAAATAAAATACATATGTTATAGTTGTGAATAAATAAATATTTTGATCTTTTATTTAATATTTCAATAAATATAATAAATAGAATAATAAATGGATGTATATATGTATACATTTATGTTTTTGTATACCATTGCGTATTAGTATGTTGATTAGTATTTTAATATATTGTTCAGTTTCCTGATATTGGCTTTAGACTAAAGTCGAAATATGGATTAAAAAAATAAAAACTAATGTGAAATTAAATTGTGATTTCTTTTTCTTAATTTTTATTCTTTAACAACAAAAAAAATGTTCACCAATTAGCCTGAAAAACACTACCAATAATTCAGAGCTTGTCAGTAATTGTCTTTTCTAAACTATATTTACCTCTTTTGGAAAACAGTACTGGGTCAACTATTACATTACCATAACTTTGTACACATAATAACAAATGCCATTTCTATTTCTGTTCCTGTTCCTGTTTTTAAAGGAATAGAATGAAGTTTAATTAATCCTTTAACATCTTTCCTAGTTTTTGTAAATCTAAGTCATACCTATTCAAAAGGAGTAATTTTTTTAAAAACAACTTTAAAAATATCCAGCCTATTCACTGATAAATAGAGTACGATGAGTCTTTTATGAGTTCTAAGTTTTGGACAGATTATAAGTTATAATATATTCACATATTGAAGTCAGGCCAACTAAGCTTCAAGTTTTTCTGCCATTAAAGAAATCGGCTGTAAATCCTGTAACAATTTTTATAACAAATGAAACATTTTTCTTCTGGAAAGTATTTATTACTTTTGAATAAAAACTTTTACGAGTATTGAAATTAGTCAATAGATTAATAGATTTAGTTTTTTACAGATCTCTGAAATTTGTCATTATTTAATGTTTAGAAATGACTTTTCGTTAAGATATAATTAAGCTATTTTCTTAAAAATTTGAAAACTAAATAATAAATTTATTTGAAAGTTTTTTTGTGGACTTTTGGGTCAATATTATTATTATTTTAAAATAAAATACATTTGTTATAGTTGTGAATAAATAAATATTTTGATCCTTTATTTAATATTTCAATAAATATAATAAATAGAATAATAAATGGATGTATATATGTATACATTTATGTTTTTGTACACCATTGCGTATTAGTATGTTGATTAGTATTTTAATATATTGTTCAGTTTGGTGATGTTGGCTTTAGACTAAAGTCGAAATATGGATTAAAAAAATAAAAACTAATGTGAAATTAAATTGTGATTTCTTTTTCTTAATTTTTATTCTTTAACAACAAAAAAAATGTTCACCAATTAGCCTGAAAAACACTACCAATAATTCAGAGCTTGTCAGTAATTGTCATTTCTAAATTATATTTACCTCTTTTGGAAAATAGTTCTGGGTCAATTATTACATTACCATAACTTTGTACACATAATAACAAATGCCATTTCTATTTCTGTTCCTGTTCCTGTTTTTAAAGGAATAGAATGATGTTTAATTAATCCTTTAACATCTTTCCTAGTTTTTGTAATTCTAAGTCATACCTATTCAAAAGAAGTAATTTTTTTAGAAACAACTTTTAAAAATATCCAGCCGATTCACTGATAAATAGAGTACGATGAGTCTTTTATGAGTTCTAAGTTTTGGACAGATTATAAGTTATATTATATTCACATATTGAAGTAAGCTTCAAGTTTTTCTTCCATTAAAGAAATCGGCTCCTGTAACAATTTTTATAACAAATGAAACATTTTTCTTCTGGAAAGTATTTATTACTTTTGAATAAAAACTTTTACGAGTATTAAAATTAGTCAATAGATTAATAGATTTAGTTTTTCACAGATCTCTGAAATTTGTCATTATTTAATGTTTAGAAATGACTTTTCGTTAAGATATAATTAAGTTATTTTCTTAAAAATTTGAAAACTAAATAATAAATTTATTTGAAAGTTTTTTTGTGGACTTTTGGGTCAATATTATTATTATTTTAAAATAAAATACATTTGTTATAGTTGTGAATAAATAAATATTTTGATCCTTTATTTAATATTTCAATAAATATAATAAATAGGATAATAAATGGATGTATATATGTATACATTTATGTTTTTGTACACCATTGCGTATTAGTATGTTGATTAGTATTTTAATATATTGTTCAGTTTCCTGATGTTGGCTTTAGACTAAAGTCGAAATATGGATTAAAAAAATAAAAACTAATGTGAAATGAAATTGTGATTTCTTTTTCTTAATTTTTATTCTTTAACAACAAAAAAAATGTTCACCAATTAGTCTGAAAAACACTACCAATAATTCAGACCTTGTCAGTAATTGTCTTTTCTAAACTATATTTACCTCTTTTGGAAAACAGTACTGGGTCAATTATTACATTACCATAACTTTGTACACATAATAACAAATGCCATTTCTATTTCTGTTCCTGTTTTTCCTGTTTTTAAAGGAATAGAATGAAGTTTAATTAATCCCTTAACATCTTTCCTAGTTTTTGTAATTCTAAGTCATACCTATTCAAAAGGAGTAATTTTTTTAAAAACAACTTTTAAAAATATCCAGCCGATTCACTGATAAATAGAGTACGATGAGTCTTTTATGAGTTCTAAGTTTTGGACAGATTATAAGTTATAATATATTCACATATTGAAGTCAGGCCAACTAAGCTTAAAGTTTTTCTGCCATTAAAGAAATCGGCTCCTGTAACAATTTTTATAACAAATGAAACATTTTTCTTCTGGAAAGTATTTATTACTTTTGAATAAAAACTTTTACGGATATTGAAATTAGTCAATAGATTAATAGATTTAGTTTTTTACAGATCTCTGAAATTTGTCATTATTTAATGTTTAGAAATGACTTTTCGTTAAGATATAATTAAGTTATTTTCTTAAAAATTTGAAAACTAAATAATAAATTTATTTGAAAGTTTTTTTGTGGACTTTTGGGTCAATATTATTATTATTTTAAAATAAAATACATTTGTTATAGTTGTGAATAAATAAATATTTTGATCCTTTATTTAATATTTCAATAAATATAATAAATAGAATAATAAATGGATGTATATATGTATACATTTATGTTTTTGTACACCATTGCGTATTAGTATGTTGATTAGTATTTTAATATATTGTTCAGTTTCCTGATGTTGGCTTTAGACTAAAGTCGAAATATGGATTAAAAAAATAAAAACTAATGTGAAATGAAATTGTGATTTCTTTTTCTTAATTTTTATTCTTTAACAACAAAAAAAATGTTCACCAATTAGCCTGAAAAACACTACCAATAATTCAGACCTTGTCAGTAATTGTCTTTTCTAAACTATATTTACCTCTTTTGGAAAACAGTACTGGGTCAACTATTACATTACCATAACTTTGTACACATAATAACAAATGCCATTTCTATTTCTGTTCCTGTTCCTGTTTTTAAAGGAATAGAATGAAGTTTAATTAATCCCTTAACATCTTTCCTAGTTTTTGTAATTCTAAGTCATACCTATTCAAAAGGAGTAATTTTTTTAGAAACAACTTTTAAAAATATCCAGCCGATTCACTGATAAATAGAGTACGATGAGTCTTTTATGAGTTCTAAGTTTTGGACAGATTATAAGTTATAATATATTCACATATTGAAGTCAGGCCAACTAAGCTTCAAGTTTTTCTGCCATTAAAGAAATCGGCTCCTGTAACAATTTTTATAACAAATGAAACATTTTTCTTCTGGAAAGTATTTATTACTTTTGAATAAAAACTTTTACGAGTATTAAAATTAGTCAATAGATTAATAGATTTAGTTTTTCACAGATCTCTGAAATTTGTCATTATTTAATGTTTAGAAATGACTTTTCGTTAAGATATAATTAAGTTATTTTCTTAAAAATTTGAAAACTAAATAATAAATTTATTTGAAAGTTTTTTTGTGGACTTTTGGGTCAATATTATTATTATTTTAAAATAAAATACATTTGTTATAGTTGTGAATAAATAAATATTTTGATTCTTTATTTAATATTTCAATAAATATAATAAATAGGATAATAAATGGGTATACATTTATGTTTTTGTACACCATTGCGTATTAGTATGTTGATTAGTATTTTAATATATTGTTCAGTTTCCTGATGTTGGCTTTAGACTAAAGTCGAAATATGGATTAAAAAAATAAAAACTAATGTGAAATGAAATTGTGATTTCTTTTTCTTAATTTTTATTCTTTAACAACAAAAAAAATGTTCACCAATTAGTCTGAAAAACACTACCAATAATTCAGACCTTGTCAGTAATTGTCTTTTCTAAACTATATTTACCTCTTTTGGAAAATAGTTCTGGGTCAATTATTACATTACCATAACTTATGTACACATAATAACAAATGCCATTTCTATTTCTGTTCCTGTTTTTAAAAAAATAGAATGAAGTTTAATTAATCCCTTAACATCTTTCCTAGTTTTTGTAATTCTAAGTCATACCTATTCAAAAGGAGTAATTTTTTTAGAAACAACTTTTAAAAATATCCAGCCGATTCACTGATAAATAGAGTACGATGAGTCTTTTATGAGTTCTAAGTTTTGGACAGATTATAAGTTATAATATATTCACATATTGAAGTCAGGCCAACTAAGCTTAAAGTTTTTCTGCCATTAAAGAAATCGGCTCCTGTAACAATTTTTATAACAAATGAAACATTTTTCTTCTGGAAAGTATTTATTACTTTTGAATAAAAACTTTTACGGATATTGAAATTAGTCAATAGATTAATAGATTTAGTTTTTTACAGATCTCTGAAATTTGTCATTATTTAATGTTTAGAAATGACTTTTCGTTAAGATATAATTAAGTTATTTTCTTAAAAATTTGAAAAATAAATAATAAATTTATTTGAAAGTTTTTTGTGGACTTTTGGGTCAATATTATTATTATTTTAAAATAAAATACCTTTGTTATAGTTGTGAATAAATAAATATTTTGATCCTTTATTTAATATTTCAATAAATATAATAAATAGAATAATAAATGGATGTATATATGTATACATTTATGTTTTTGTACACCATTGCGTACTAGTATGTTGATTAGTATTTTAATATATTGTTCAGTTTCCTGATATTGGCTTTAGACTAAAGTCGAAATATGGATTAAAAAAATAAAAACTAATGTGAAATGAAATTATGATTTCTTTTTCTTAATTTTTATTCTTTAACAACAAAAAAATGTTCACCAATTAGCCTGAAAAACACTACCAATAATTCAAACCTTGTCAGTAATTGTCTTTTCTAAACTATATTTACCTCTTTTGGAAAACAGTACTGGGTCAACTATTACATTACCATAACTTTGTACACATAATAACAAATGCCATTTCTATTTCTGTTCCTGTTTTTGAAAGAATAGAATGAAGTTTAATTAATCCCTTAACATCTTTCCTAGTTTTTGTAATTCTAAGTCATACCTATTCAAAAGGAGTAATTTTTTTAGAAACAACTTTTAAAAATATCCAGCCGATTCACTGATAAATAGAGTACGATGAGTCTTTTATGAGTTCTAAGTTTTGGACAGATTAAAAGTAATAATATATTCACATATTGAAGTAAGCTTAAAGTTTTTCTGCCATTAAAGAAATCGGCTCCTGTAACAATTTTTATAACAAATGAAACATTTTTCTTCTGGAAAGTATTTATTACTTTGAATAAAAACTTTTACGAGTATTAAAATTAGTCAATAGATTAATAGATTTAGTTTTTCACAGATCTCTGAAATTTGTCATTATTTAATGTTTAGAAATGACTTTTCGTTAAGATATAATTAAGCTATTTTCTTAAAAATTTGAAAACTAAATAATAAATTTATTTGAAAGTTTTTTTGTGGACTTTTGGGTCAATATTATTATTATTTTAAAATAAAATACATTTGTTATAGTTGTGAATAAATAAATATTTTGATCTTTATTTAATATTTCAATAAATATAATAAATAGAATAATAAATGGTATACATTTATGTTTTTGTACACCATTGCGTATTAGTATGTTGATTAGTATTTTAATATATTGTTCAGTTTCCTGATATTGGCTTTAGACTAAAGTCGAAATATGGATTAAAAAAATAAAAACTAATGTGAAATGAAATTATGATTTCTTTTTCTTAATTTTTATTCTTTAACAACAAAAAAAATGTTCACCAATTAGCCTGAAAAACACTACCAATAATTCAGACCTTGTCAGTAATTGTCTTTTCTAAACTATATTTACCTCTTTTGGAAAACAGTACTGGGTCAACTATTACATTACCATAACTTAGTACACATAATAACAAATGCCATTTCTATTTCTGTTCCTGTTTTTAAAAAAATAGAATGAAGTTTAATTAATCCCTTAACATCTTTCCTAGTTTTTGTAAATCTAAGTCATACCTATTCAAAAGGAGTAATTTTTTTAAAAACAACTTTAAAAATATCCAGCCGATTCACTGATAAATAGAGTACGATGAGTCTTTTATGAGTTCTAAGTTTTGGACAGATTATAAGTTATAATATATTCACATATTGAAGTAAAAGCTTAAAGTTTTTCTGCCATTAAAGAAATCGGCTCCTGTAACAATTTTTATAACAAATGAAACATTTTTCTTCTGGAAAGTATTTATTACTTTTGAATAAAAACTTTTACGATATTGAAATTAGTCAATAGATTAATAGATTTAGTTTTTTACAGATCTCTGAAATTTGTCATTATTTAATCTTTAGAAATGACTTTTCGTTAAGATATAATTAAGTTATTTTCTTAAAAATTTGAAAAATAAATAATAAATTTATTTGAAAGTTTTTTGTGGACTTTTGGGTCAATATTATTATTATTTTAAAATAAAATACATTTGTTATAGTTGTGAATAAATAAATATTTTGATCCTTTATTTAATATTTCAATAAATATAATAAATAGAATAATAAATGAATGTATATATGTATACATTTATGTTTTTGTACACCATTGCGTACTAGTATGTTGATTAGTATTTTAATATATTGTTCAGTTTCCTGATGTTGGCTTTAGACTAAAGTCGAAATATGGATTAAAAAAATAAAAACTAATGTGAAATGAAATTGTGATTTCTTTTTCTTAATTTTTATTCTTTAACAACAAAAAAATGTTCACCAATTAGTCTGAAAAACACTACCAATAATTCAGACCTTGTCAGTAATTGTCATTTCTAAACTATATTTACCTCTTTTGGAAAACAGTACTGGGTCAACTATTACATTACCATAACTTTGTACACATAATAACAAATGCCATTTCTATTTCTGTTCCTGTTTTTGAAAGAATAGAATGAAGTTTAATTAATCCCTTAACATCTTTCCTAGTTTTTGTAATTCTAAGTCATACCTATTCAAAAGGAGTAATTTTTTTAGAAACAACTTTTAAAAATATCCAGCCGATTCACTGATAAATAGAGTACGATGAGTCTTTTATGAGTTCTAAGTTTTGGACAGATTAAAAGTAATAATATATTCACATATTGAAGTCAGGCCAACTAAGCTTAAAGTTTTTCTGCCATTAAAGAAATCGGCTCCTGTAACAATTTTTATAACAAATGAAACATTTTTCTTCTGGAAAGTATTTATTACTTTGAATAAAAACTTTTACGAGTATTGAAATTAGTCAATAGATTAATAGATTTAGTTTTTCACAGATCTCTGAAATTTGTCATTATTTAATCTTTAGAAATGACTTTTCGTTAAGATATAATTAAGCTATTTTCTTAAAAATTTGAAAACTAAATAATAAATTTATTTGAAAGTTTTTTTGTGGACTTTTGGGTCAATATTATTATTATTTTAAAATAAAATACATTTGTTATAGTTGTGAATAAATAAATATTTTGATCATTTATTTAATATTTCAATAAATATAATAAATAGAATAATAAATGGATGTATATATGTATACATTTATGTTTTTGTACACCATTGCGTATTAGTATGTTGATTAGTATTTTAATATATTGTTCAGTTTCCTGATATTGGCTTTAGACTAAAGTCGAAATATGGATTAAAAAAATAAAAACTAATGTGAAATGAAATTATGATTTCTTTTTCTTAATTTTTATTCTTTAACAACAAAAAAAATGTTCACCAATTAGCCTGAAAAACACTACCAATAATTCAAACCTTGTCAGTAATTGTCTTTTCTAAACTATATTTACCTCTTTTGGAAAACAGTACTGGGTCAACTATTACATTACCATAACTTTGTACACATAATAACAAATGCCATTTCTATTTCTGTTCCTGTTCCTGTTTTTAAAGGAATAGAATGAAGTTTAATTAATCCCTTAACATCTTTCCTAGTTTTTGTAAATCTAAGTCATACCTATTCAAAAGGAGTAATTTTTTTAAAAACAACTTTAAAAATATCCAGCCGATTCACTGATAAATAGAGTACGATGAGTCTTTTATGAGTTCTAAGTTTTGGACAGATTAAAAGTAATAATATATTCACATATTGAAGTAAGCTTCAAGTTTTTCTGCCATTAAAGAAATCGGCTCCTGTAACAATTTTTATAACAAATGAAACATTTTTCTTCTGGAAAGTATTTATTACTTTTGAATAAAAACTTTTACGAGTATTGAAATTAGTCAATAGATTAATAGATTTAGTTTTTTACAGATCTCTGAAATTTGTCATTATTTAATCTTTAGAAATGACTTTTCGTTAAGATATAATTAAGCTATTTTCTTAAAAATTTGAAAACTAAATAATAAATTTATTTGAAAGTTTTTTTGTGGACTTTTGGGTCAATATTATTATTATTTTAAAATAAAATACATTTGTTATAGTTGTGAATAAATAAATATTTTGATCCTTTATTTAATATTTCAATAAATATAATAAATAGAATAATAAATGAATGTATATATGTATACATTTATGTTTTTGTACACCATTGCGTATTAGTATGTTGATTAGTATTTTAATATATTGTTCAGTTTCCTGATATTGGCTTTAGACTAAAGTCGAAATATGGATTAAAAAAATAAAAACTAATGTGAAATTAAATTGTGATTTCTTTTTCTTAATTTTTATTCTTAAACAACAAAAAAAATGTTCACCAATTAGCCTGAAAAACACTACCAATGCTACTACCAATTCAGTGCTTGTCACTAATTGTCTTTTCTAAACTATATTTACCTCTTTTGGAAAACAGAACTGGGTCAACTATTACATTACCATAACTTTGTACACATAATAACAAATGCCATTTCTATTTCTGTTCCTGTTCCTGTTTTTAAAGGAATAGAATGAAGTTTAATTAATCCCTTAACATCTTTCCTAGTTTTTGTAATTCTAAGTCATACCTATTCAAAAGGAGTAATTTTTTTAGAAACAACTTTTAAAAATATCCAGCCGATTCACTGATAAATAGAGTACGATGAGTCTTTTATGAGTTCTAAGTTTTGGACAGATTAAAAGTAATAATATATTCACATATTGAAGTCAGGCCAACTAAGCTTAAAGTTTTTCTGCCATTAAAGAAATCGGCTGTAAATCCTGTAACAATTTTTATAAAAATGAAACATTTTTCTTCTGTAAAGTATTTATTACTTTTGAATAAAAACTTTTACGAGTATTGAAATTAGTCAATAGATTAATAGATTTAGTTTTTTACAGATCTCTGAAATTTGTCATTATTTAATGTTTAGAAATGACTTTTCGTTAAGATATAATTAAGTTATTTTCTTAAAAATTTGAAAACTAAATAATAAATTTATTTGAAAGTTTTTTTGTGGATTTTTGGGTCAATATTATTATTATTTTAAAATAATAAATAAAATACATTTGTTATAGTTGTGAATAAATAAATATTTTGATCCTTTATTTAATATTTCAATAAATATAATAAATAGAATAATAAATGGATGTATATATGTATACATTTATGTTTTTGTATACCATTGCGTATTAGTATGTTGATTAGTATTTTAATATATTGTTCAGTTTCCTGATGTTGGCTTTAGACTAAAGTCGAAATATGGATTAAAAAAATAAAAACTAATGTGAAATTAAATTGTGATTTCTTTTTCTTAATTTTTATTCTTTAACAACAAAAAAAATGTTCACCAATTAGTCTGAAAAACACTACCAATAATTCAGACCTTGTCAGTAATTGTCTTTTCTAAACTATATTTACCTCTTTTGGAAAATAGTACTGGGTCAACTATTACATTACCATAACTTTGTACACATAATAACAAATGCCATTTCTATTTCTGTTCCTGTTCCTGTTTTTAAAGGAATAGAATGAAGTTTAATTAATCCCTTAACATCTTTCCTAGTTTTTGTAATTCTAAGTCATACCTATTCAAAAGGAGTAATTTTTTTAGAAACAACTTTTAAAAATATCCAGCCGATTCACTGATAAATAGAGTACGATGAGTCTTTTATGAGTTCTAAGTTTTGGACAGATTATAAGTTATAATATATACACATATTGAAGTCAGGCCAACTAAGCTTAAAGTTTTTCTGCCATTAAAGAAATCGGCTGTAAATCCTGTAACAATTTTTATAACAAATGAAACATTTTTCTTCTGGAAAGTATTTATTACTTTTGAATAAAAACTTTTACGAGTATTGAAATTAGTCAATAGATTAATAGATTTACTTTTTTACAGATCTCTGAAATTTGTCATTATTTAATCTTTTGAAATGACTTTTCGTTAAGATATAATTAAGTTATTTTCTTAAAAATTTGAAAACTAAATAATAAATTTATTTGAAAGTTTTTTTGTGGACTTTTGGGTCAATATTATTATTATTTTAAAATAAAATACATTTGTTATAGTTGTGAATAAATAAATATTTTGATCCTTTATTTAATATTTCAATAAATATAATAAATAGAATAATAAATGGATGTATATATGTCTACATTTATGTTTTTGTACACCATTGCGTATTAGTATGTTGATTAGTATTTTAATATATTGTTCAGTTTCCTGATGTTGGCTTTAGACTAAAGTCGAAATATGGATTAAAAAAATAAAAACTAATGTGAAATGAAATTGTGATTTCTTTTTCTTAATTTTTATTCTTTAACAACAAAAAAAATGTTCACCAATTAGCCTGAAAAACACTACCAATAACTCAGACCTTGTCAGTAATTGTCATTTCTAAACTATATTTACCTCTTTTGGAAAATAGTACTGGGTCAACTATTACATTACCATAACTTTGTACACATAATAACAAATGCCATTTCTATTTCTGTTCCTGTTCCTGTTTTTAAAGGAATAGAATGAAGTTTAATTAATCCCTTAACATCTTTCCTAGTTTTTGTAATTCTAAGTCATACCTATTCAAAAGGAGTAATTTTTTTAGAAACAACTTTTAAAAATATCCAGCCGATTCACTGATAAATAGAGTACGATGAGACTTTTATGAGTTCTAAGTTTTGGACAGATTAAAAGTAATAATATATTCACATATTGAAGTCAGGCCAACTAAGCTTAAAGTTTTTCTGCCATTAAAGAAATCGGCTGTAAATCCTGTAACAATTTTTATAACAAATGAAACATTTTTCTTCTGGAAAGTATTTATTACTTTTGAATAAAAACTTTTACGAATATTGAAATTAGTCAATAGATTAATAGATTTAGTTTTTTACAGATCTCTGAAATTTGTCATTATTTAATGTTTAGAAATGACTTTTCGTTAAGATATAATTAAGCTATTTTCTTAAAAATTTGAAAACTAAATAATAAATTTATTTGAAAGTTTTTTTGTGGACTTTTGAGTCAATATTATTATTATTTTAAAATAAAATACATTTGTTATAGTTGTGAATAAATAAATATTTTGATCCTTTATTTAATATTTCAATAAATATAATAAATAGAATAATAAATGGATGTATATATGTATACATTTATGTTTTTGTACACCATTGCGTATTAGTATGTTGATTAGTATTTTAATATATTGTTCAGTTTCCTGATGTTGGCTTTAGACTAAAGTCGAAATATGGATTAAAAAAATAAAAACTAATGTGAAATTAAATTGTGATTTCTTTTTCTTAATTTTTATTCTTTAACAACAAAAAAAATGTTCACCAATTAGTCTGAAAAACACTACTAATAATTCAGACCTTGTCAGTAATTGTCTTTTCTAAACTATATTTACCTCTTTTGGAAAACAGTACTGGGTCAACTATTACATTACCATAACTTTGTACACATAATAACAAATGCCATTTCTATTCCTGTTCCTGTTCCTATTTTTAAAGGAATAGAATGAAGTTTAATTAATCCTTTAACATCTTTCCTAGTTCTTGTAATTCTAAGTCATACCTATTCAAAAGGAGTAATTTTTTTAGAAACAACTTTTAAAAATATCCAGCCGATTCACTGATAAATAGAGTACGACGAGTCTTTTATGAGTTCTAAGTTTTGGACAGATTAAAAGTTATAATATATTCACATATTGAAGCCAGGCCAACTAAGCTTCAAGTTTTTCTGCCATTAAAGAAATCGGCTGTAAATCCTGTAAC
>NC_051848.1:101570651-101585379 GCF_002237135.1 Teleopsis dalmanni
CAAATCCACTTTCAATTAATTTTTCATATTAATATTCATATAAATATTTTTAATGTAACTCATCTCTTCTTAAATATAAGCTACACCTTGATCTGAAATAAAATTATTTATAAACTTAAGAAAATTATTATTCTTTTAAAATATTCTGATAACGACGGTATATAAACTGATTACAAACTTAAGTAAGGTCCAACGTGGATTATCAATTATAGGACAAGTTCCTCTGAATAGACTAAAATACCGCCAAATTTTTTAATTTTCAAGAACATAACTATTACTACCTAAAAATTTTAAATTACATTTTAAATAATAGGGTATCTAATCCTAGTTTATACCAAAAATTTTTTAGCTTCAATCATACTTAATAAAATTTAAAATTAAATTATAATTTCACCTAATAATTTAATTTTAAATTTAACATAAATGTATTTAACTAATTTTAAAATAAAATATTTATATTATTTGTTTAACCGCAACTGCTGGCACAAATTTTGTTAATATTATAAATACAACTAATTCTAAATTTCTTAAATTATTAATATGAATTACTGCGAATATATAAAATAAATCAATTTTTGAAATTAATTAATAATCACACAAAAATTTACATGTAAAATTAATTTTAAACAATCTAATAAGCTAAAATAAACCTTTAATACATATTTACAAAAATTTTATATTTAAAATAATCTTATTATTTATTTTTTAATAAATAATAAAATTTAATAAACATTCATAAATTAAATAAAATATTTATTAATCCATAAAAATAATTCTTTCCTCACAATTTTGTCCCCTTTAATACATATTTACAAAAATTTTATATTTAAAATAATCTTATTATTTATTTTTTAATAAATAATAAAATTTAATAAATATCCATAAACTAAATAAAATATTTATTAATCCATAAAAATAATTCTTTCCTCACATCTTTGCCCCCTTTAATACATATTTACAAAAATTTTAAATGAAAAATAATTTTATTATCCATTTTTTAATAAATAATAAAATTTAATAAATATCCATAAACTAAATAAAATATTTATTAATCCATAAAAATAATTCTTTCCTCACATTTTTCCCCCTTTAATACATATTTACAAAAATTTTAAATGAAAAATAATTTTATTATCCATTTTTTAATAAATAATAAAATTTAATAAATATCCATAAACTAAATAAAATATTTATTAATCCATAAAAATAATTCTTTCCTCACATTTTGCCCCTTTAATACATATTTACAAAAATTTTAAATGAAAAATAATTTTATTATCCATTTTTTAATAAATAATAAAATTTAATAAATATCCATAAACTAAATAAAATATTTATTAATCCATAAAAATAATTCTTTCCTCACATTTTTCCCCCTTTAATACATATTTACAAAAATTTTAAATGAAAAATAATTTTATTATCCATTTTTTAATAAATAATAAAATTTAATAAATATCCATAAACTAAATAAAATATTTATTAATCCATAAAAATAATTCTTTCCTCACATTTTTGCCCCTTTAATACATATTTACAAAAATTTTAAATGAAAAATAATTTTATTATCCATTTTTTAATAAATAATAAAATTTAATAAATATCCATAAACTAAATAAAATATTTATTAATCCATAAAAATAATTCTTTCCTCACATCTTTGCCCCCTTTAATACATATTTACAAAAATTTTAAATGAAAAATAATTTTATTATCCATTTTTTAATAAATAATAAAATTTAATAAATATCCATAAACTAAATAAAATATTTATTAATCCATAAAAATAATTCTTTCCTCACATTTTTCCCCCTTTAATACATATTTACAAAAATTTTAAATGAAAATAATTTATTATCCATTTTTTAATAAATAATAAAATTTAATAAATATCCATAAACTAAATAAAATATTTATTAATCCATAAAAATAATTCTTTCCTCACATTTTCCCCCTTTAATACATATTTACAAAAATTTTATATTTAAAATAATTTTATTATTTATTTTTTAATAAATAATAAAATTTAATAAATATCTATAAATTAAATAAAATATTTATTAATCCATAAAAATAATTCTTTCCTCACATCTTGTCCCCTTTAATACATATTTACAAAAATTTTCCATTTAAAATTTAAATAAAAAAATTTTAAATATTAATTAATATACTATAAATAATTTTTTTTTAATCAAAAATATATTAATTTTTATAAATTTATTTATTAATATATATATATATATATACTTATTATTTTTTTATTGTTTTTAATTTAAACTATACTAAGTTAGATCAATAAATATCTATATTAATATAAATATTTAATTAATTTATAGATATATATTAATTTTGAATCAAAAATTTGGGGATGTATAAATCGGTAAGGATCTCCTATTTTTTAATATTTATATATTTATCTAATGTTCCATTAAAAAATATTGCCAAATATATAAATATTTAATTAATTAATATATATATATCAAACAATTATAATATTAACCCTATTAAATTAAATTATTTATATTAAATTCCACCCTTATATATTTATATATATAGTATATTTAATAATTATGTAATATTTAATATTTTAAATTATGAAATTTATAATTATATATAAATAAATCTATTTATATAAATATATTAATTTAATATATAGTTATATATATAGGAAAAATAAAATTATCTGTAAATATTTTTATTTTTAAAAAATAAAAATTGAAATTAAAATAAAATTATATATAAATAATATTTATTAAGTATAAAAAAATAAAAAATTTAAAAATACATATTAATTTTTAAATAATAATTAATTTTCCATTTAAAATTTAAATAAAAAAATTTTAAATATTAATTAATATACTATAAATAATTTTTTTTAATCAAAAATATATTAATTTTTATAAATTTATTTATTAATATATATATACTTATTATTTTTTTTATTGTTTTTAATTTAAACTATACTAGGTTAGATCAATAAATATCTATATTAATATAAATATTTAATTAATTTATAGATATATATTAATTTTGAATCAAAAATTTGGGGATGTATAAATCGGTAAGGATCTCCTATTTTTTAATATTTATATATTTATCTAATGTTCCATTAAAAAACATTGCCAAATATATAAATATTTAATTAATTAATATATATATATCAAACAATTATAATATTAACCCTATTAAATTAAATTATTTATATTAAATTCCACCCTTATATATTTATATATATAGTATATTTAATAATTATGTAATATTTAATATTTTAAATTATGAAATTTATAATTATATATAAATAAATCTATTTATATAAATATATTAATTTAATATATAGTTATATATATAGGAAAAATAAAATTATCTGTAAATATTTTTATTTTTAAAAAATAAAAATTGAAATTAAAATAAAATTACATATAAATAATATTTATTAAGTATAAAAAAATAAAAAATTTAAAAATACATATTAATTTTTAAATAATAATTAATTTTCCATTTAAAATTTAAATAAAAAAATTTTAAATATTAATTAATATACTATAAATAATTTTTTTTAATCAAAAATATATTAATTTTTATAAATTTATTTATTAATATATATATATATATACTTATTATTTTTTTTATTGTTTTTAATTTAAACTATACTAAGTTAGATCAATAGATATCTATATTATTATAAATATTTAATTAATTTATAGATATATATTAATTTTGAATCAAAAATTTGGGGATGTACAAATCGGTAAGGATCTCCTATTTTTTAATATTTATATATTTATCTAATGTTCCATTAAAAAATATTGCCAAATATATAAATATTTAATTAATTAATATATATATATCAAACAATTATTATATTAACCCTATTAAATTAAATTATTTATATTAAATTCCACCCTTATATATTTATATATATAGTATATTTAATAATTATGTAATATTTAATATTTTAAATTATGAAATTTATAATTATATATAAATAAATCTATTTATATAAATATATTAATTTAATATATAGTTATATATATAGGAAAAATAAAATTATCTATAAATATTTTTATTTTTAAAAAATAAAAATAAAAATTAAAATAAAACTATATATAAATAATATTTATTAAGTATAAAAAAATAAAAAATTTAAAAATACATATTAAATTTTAAATTTTAAATAATTTTCCATTTAAAATTTAAATAAAAAAAAATTAAACATTAATTAATATATTATAGATAATTTTTTTTAATCAAAAATATATTAATTTTTATAAATTTATCTATTAATATATATATATATATATTAATTTTTTATTATTTTTAATTTAACCTATACTAAGTTAGATTAATAAATATCTATATTAATATAAATATTTAATTAATTAATAAATATATATTAATTTTGAATCAAAAATTTGGGGATGTATAAATCGGTAAGGATCTCCTATTTTTTAATATTTATATATTTATCTAATGTTCCATTAAAAAATATTGCCAAATATATAAATATTTAATTAATTAATATATATATATCAAACAATTATTATATTAACCCTATTAAATTAAATTATTTATATTAAATTCCACCCTTATATATTTATATATATAGTATATTTAATAATTATGTAATATTTAATATTTTAAATTATGAAATTTATAATTATATATAAATAAATTTATTTATATAAATATATTAATTTAATATATAGTTATATATATAGGAAAAATAAAATTATCTATAAATATTTTTATTTTTAAAAAATAAAAATAAAAATTAAAATAAAACTATATATAAATAATATTTATTAAGTATAAAAAAAATAAAAATTTTAAAACACATCTTAAATTTTAAATTTTAAATAATTTTCCATTTAAAATTTAAATAAAAAATTTTTAATATTATAAAAATATATTAAAAATAATATTTATTTAATATTTATAAATAACAACAAAACAACAAATATAAAAATGAATAAAATTAATTTAATATTTAAAATTTAATAACGTACTTAAAAAGTTAAATAAACACAAAAAAATATACAAAACCATATTTAAATAAATTTTTTATAAAATACACCAAAATCCTTAAAAAATAAAAATCCATCTTAAATTTTAAATGGAAAATTTTAAATGAATTGCCTGATTAAAGGGTTACTTTGATAGAGTAAATCATGTGGTTTACCATATTCATTATATTTAATAGAATTAAACTATTCCTAAAAGAATCAAAATCTTATGTGCTTCTTACACTAAAATATATTTATATGTATATATTAAAATTATTTTTATTAAATTTAAAAAGATAAGCTAATTAAGCTAATGGGTTCATACCCCATTTATAAAGGTTTTAACCCTTTTTTTTTAATTTTTATTAATTCATCTAAAATTTTATTTTTTTTAATTATAATCATAGGAACAATAATTACTATATCTTCAAATTCATGACTAATAGCATGAATAGGATTAGAAGTTAATTTATTAGCCTTTATTCCTTTAATTAATTATAAAAATAACTTAATATCCTCTGAAGCTTCTTTAAAATATTTTTTAATTCAAGCATTCAGATCAGTTATTCTTTTATTTTCAATTATTCTAATTTTAAAAAATAATTCAATTAATGAATCTTTAGAAAAAAATTATTTAATAATCCTTTCTTCTTTACTAACAAAAATAGGAGCCGCCCCTCTCCATTTTTGATTTCCTAGAGTCTCAGAAAGATTATCATGAATAAATCTAATTATTTTAATAACTTGACAAAAACTCGCCCCTTTAAGTTTAGTCTCTTATATTAGAAATAATTATTTAATAAGAATAAGAATTATTTTTTCTGCTATTATTGGAGCCATTGGAGGATTAAACCAAACTTCTTTACGAAAATTAATAGTTTTTTCTTCAATTAATCATATCAGATGAATATTAATTTCAATAAATTCTAATAATATAATATGACTAAATTATTTTTTATTTTATTGTTTTTTATCCATTACATTAATATTAATATTTAATGTCTATAAACTAACACATATTAATCAACTTTTCATAATTTTTAATAAAATAAAAAATTTTAAATATTTAACTTTTATAAATTTTTTATCTTTAGGAGGATTACCCCCCTTTTTAGGATTTTTACCAAAATGATGAGTTATTCAATATATAATTATTAATAATAGAATAATATTATTAATAATTCTTTTGATAACTTCCTTAATTACCCTATTTTTTTACCTTCGTTTAACTTATTCAGCATTTATAATAAATTTTTTTGAATCAAAAATTTTATATTATAATTTAAACAAAAATAAGTTTAATTTCATTTATTTAATCATTTCATTTTTTCTAGATTTGGTCTTTTATTAGTTTCAATAATTTTTTATCTTTATTAAATTAAAGGTTTTAAGTTAATGAAACTAATAGCCTTCAAAGCTGGAAATATGAAATAATTCTTAAGCCTTAGTATAAAATACACCGTTAGAATTGCAGTCTAAAATCATTTATTTGACTATAAAGCCAGCTATTGATTAAAAAGAAATAATTCTTATAAATAGATTTACAATCTATCGCCTAAATTTCAGCCATTTAATCAATCGCGACAATGGCTTTTTTCTACTAATCATAAAGATATTGGAACCCTTTATTTTCTATTTGGTGCATGAGCTGGTATAGTGGGAACTTCTTTAAGAATTTTAATTCGGGCAGAATTAGGACACCCAGGAGCTTTAATTGGAGACGATCAAATTTATAATGTAATTGTTACAGCACACGCCTTCATTATAATTTTTTTATAGTAATACCAATCATAATTGGTGGATTTGGAAATTGATTAGTACCTTTAATACTAGGAGCCCCAGATATAGCTTTCCCACGAATAAATAATATAAGATTTTGGTTATTACCTCCTTCTTTAACTCTTCTTTTAATAAGAAGTATAGTTGAAAACGGAGCTGGAACAGGATGAACTGTTTATCCACCCTTATCTTCTATTATTGCTCATGGAGGAGCTTCCGTTGATTTAGCTATTTTTTCACTACATTTAGCAGGAATTTCTTCTATTTTAGGAGCTGTAAATTTTATTACTACTGTTATTAATATACGATCTTCAGGAATTACTTTTGATCGAATACCTTTATTTGTTTGATCTGTTGTAATTACTGCATTATTATTATTATCTTTACCTGTTCTAGCAGGTGCTATTACAATATTATTAACTGATCGAAATATAAATACTTCATTTTTTGACCCTGCTGGTGGAGGAGACCCAATCTTATACCAACATTTATTTTGATTTTTTGGGCATCCAGAAGTTTATATTTTAATTCTTCCAGGATTTGGAATAATTTCTCATATTATTAGACAAGAATCAGGAAAAAAGGAAACTTTTGGATCTTTAGGAATAATTTATGCTATATTAGCTATTGGATTATTAGGATTTATTGTATGAGCTCATCACATATTTACAGTAGGTATAGATGTTGACACCCGAGCTTATTTTACGTCAGCAACAATAATTATTGCTGTTCCAACAGGAATTAAAATTTTTAGTTGATTAGCTACAATTCATGGAACCCAATTGAATTATTCTCCTACTACTATATGAGCTTTAGGATTTGTATTTTTATTTACAGTTGGAGGATTGACAGGAGTAGTTCTAGCTAATTCTTCTGTTGATATCATCTTACATGATACCTATTATGTTGTAGCCCATTTTCATTACGTCTTGTCAATAGGAGCTGTATTTGCTATTATAGCTGGATTTATTCATTGATACCCTCTATTTACAGGATTATATATAAATGCAAAACTTTTAAAAAGTCAATTTATAATTATATTTATTGGAGTAAATTTAACCTTTTTCCACAACATTTTTTAGGATTAGCTGGTATACCTCGACGATACTCAGATTATCCAGATGCTTATACTATATGAAATATTATTTCAACAATTGGATCTACAATTTCATTATTAAGAATTATTTTATTTCTATATATTATTTGAGAAAGTATAATTATAAACCGACAAATAATTTACTCAATTCAATTAAATTCTTCAATTGAATGATTTCAAAATTCTCCTCCTGCTGAACACAGATATTCAGAATTACCATTATTAACTAATTTCTAATATGGCAGATTAGTGCAATGGATTTAAGCTTCATATATAAAGTATTTTACTTTTATTAGAAATTTCAACATGATCAAATTTAAACCTTCAAAATAGAGCTTCACCCTTAATAGAACAATTAACTTTTTTTCATGATCACACCTTAATAATTTTAGTTATAATTACTATTTTAGTTGGTTATTTAATATTTATATTATTTTTTAATAATTATACTAATCGAAATTTATTACATGGACAAACTATTGAAATTATTTGAACTATTTTACCTGCTATTATTTTATTATTTATTGCTTTTCCTTCTTTACGATTATTATACTTATTAGACGAAATTAATGAGCCTTTAGTTACATTAAAAACAATTGGTCATCAATGATATTGATCATATGAATATTCTGATTTTATAAATATTGAATTTGACTCTTATATAATTCCAACAAATGAATTAAATATTAATAATTTTCGACTTTTAGATGTAGATAATCGAGTTATTTTACCTATAAACTCTCAAATTCGAATCTTAGTAACTGCTGCAGATGTAATTCATTCTTGAACAATTCCAGCTTTTGGTGTAAAAGTTGATGGAACTCCAGGACGTTTAAATCAAACTAATTTTTTTATTAATCGTCCTGGATTATTTTATGGACAATGTTCTGAAATTTGTGGAGCTAATCATAGATTTATACCTATTGTAATTGAAAGTATTCCAACTAACTTTTTCATTAAATGAATCATAAATTATTCTAATTCATTAGATGACTGAAAGCAAGTACTGGTCTCTTAAACCATTTCATAGTAAATTAGCAATTACTTCTAATGAAAAAATTAGTTAAATAAATAACATTAGTATGTCAAACTAAAATTATTAATTAATTAATATTTTTTAATTCCACAAATAGCTCCTATTAATTGATTAAGTTTATTTTTTTTATTTTTTATAATTTTTATTATTTTTAATATAATAAATTATTATTATATACTACCTACTTCATCAAAATCATTAAGTTATAAATTAACAACAAAGATATTTAATTGAAAATGATAACAAATTTATTTTCTGTTTTTGACCCTTCTTCAAGTATTTTTAATTTTTCTATTAATTGAATTAGAACTTTTTTAGGAATTATTATAATCCCAATAATTTACTGACTAATTCCTTCTCGTTATAATATTTTATGAAATAACATTTTATTAACCCTTCACAAAGAATTTAAAACATTATTAGGCCCTACAGGAAAAAATGGATCAACATTAATTTTTATTTCTTTATTTACAATAATTTTATTTAATAATTTTATAGGATTATTTCCTTATATCTTTACTAGAACTAGTCATTTAACATTAACTTTATCTTTATCTTTACCATTATGAATTTCATTTATAATTTATGGTTGACTTAATCATACTCAACATATATTTGCTCATTTAGTTCCTCAAGGAACTCCTGCAATTTTAATACCATTTATAGTTTGTATTGAAACAATTAGAAATGTTATTCGACCAGGAACTTTAGCAGTTCGATTAACTGCTAATATAATTGCAGGACATTTATTATTAACTCTATTAGGAAATACAGGTCCATCTTTAACTTCATTGATTTTATCAATTTTATTATTTAGACAAATTTTATTATTACTTTTAGAATCTGCTGTAGCTATTATTCAATCTTATGTATTCGCAGTATTAAGAACACTTTATTCCAGAGAAGTAAATTAATGTCAACTCATTCAAATCATCCATTTCATTTAGTAGATTATAGCCCTTGACCATTAACAGGAGCCATTGGTGCAATAACAATTGTTTCAGGAATAATTAAATGATTCCATCAATATAATATATCATTATTTATTTTAGGAAACATTATTATTATTATTACTGTTTATCAATGATGACGAGATGTCTGTCGAGAAGGAACATACCAAGGCTTACATACATTTATAGTAACAACAGGATTACGATGAGGAATAATTTTATTTATTTTATCTGAAGTTTTATTTTTTGTTTCATTTTTTTGAGCTTTTTTTCATAGAAGTTTATCTCCAACTATTGAATTAGGAGCTTCATGACCACCTATAGGAATTTCCCCTTTTAATCCATTTCAAATCCCATTATTAAATACAGCTATTTTATTAGCTTCAGGAGTTACTGTAACATGAGCTCATCATAGATTAATAGAAAATAACCACTCACAAACTTCCCAAGGATTATTTTTTACTATTTTATTAGGAATTTATTTCACAATTTTACAAGCATATGAATATATCGAAGCCCCATTTACAATTGCTGATTCTATCTATGGGTCAACATTTTTTATAGCAACAGGATTTCATGGAATTCATGTTTTAATTGGAACAACTTTTTTAATAATTTGTTTAATTCGTCATTTAAATAATCATTTTTCCAAAAATCATCATTTTGGATTTGAAGCAGCTGCTTGATACTGACATTTTGTTGATATTGTTTGATTATTTCTTTATATTTCTATTTATTGATGAGGAAGATAATTAAATTCATTATTTATCTAAATAATATAAAAAGTATATATGACTTCCAATCATAAAGTCTATAAAATATAGATTAGATAATTTTATTATTAACAATTATAGCAATAATTATTTTAACAATTTGTTCTATTGTAATATTTTTAGCTTCAATTTTATCAAAAAAATACTTAATGATCGAGAAAAAAATTCCCCCTTTGAATGTGGATTCGATCCAAAATCTTCTTCACGAATTCCATTTTCACTTCATTTTTTTTAATTACAATTATTTTTTTAATTTTCGATGTTGAAATTGCATTAATTTTACCTATAATTATAATTTTAAATTTTTCAAATTTATTTATATGAAGAATAACTTCAATTATCTTTTTAATTATTTTATTAATTGGTGTGTATCATGAATGAAATCAAGGGATATTAAATTGATCTAATTAAATGGAAAATTTATTTTAGGATTGTAGTTAAATTTAACATTTGATTTGCATTCAAAAAATATTATTTTATGTAATCTATCTTATAAAGAATATGAAGTGATACATCACATTTAGTTTCGACCTAAAAATTAGGTAAATTACCCTTATTCTTAATATTAATTGAAACCAAAATAGAGGTTTATTACTGTTAATAATAAAATTGAATAAAATTCCAATTAAAGAAATATGATGAACAAAAAAAAGCTGCTAACTTTTATTTTTAATGGTTAAATTCCATTTATATTTCTATATTTATTTATTAGTTTAATAAAAACATTACATTTTCATTGTAAAAATAAATATTATTATTTATAAATTACTAATTTTAATTCTTTAAGTATTTAAAGATAACATAAATCTCCCTTACAACTTCAACGTAATACTCTAATTATAAGCTATTTAAACACCAAATAACAAAAAATATTAGTACAAAAAAAATAAACTTATTAATATTATAATTAAACTATTATTCTGCAAAATTTGATTAAATTTTGAATATCCCAATAAATTTTTATATAAATAAAATCCTCCAAAAAATTCAGATCAACCCTGATCAAAACTTTTATACAAATTTTTACCTAAAAATAAAAAATTAAAAATTAACCCATATGTAACAATATTAGGCATAAATCACATCGAACCAAAAAATAAAGAAATAAAATAATTTTGTAAAGATTTATTGAAAAAATATAAAGAAATTTTTGAAATATAATATCCTACTAATCCCCCTAAAATACACACAATTAAAGTTAATAATTTTAATAAAAAAGGTAAACAAATTATTGAAGGGGTGCCAAATAACAGTCAATTTAAAAATCCTCCACCAATAATTCTTATAAATAATAAACCAGATATTCCTTTTAATATAATTCAACTATTATCTCTCAATAAATTTAAACTATAAAAATTAAAATTTCCAACTAATGAATAATAAACTAAACGAATTGAATATCTAACTGTTAATCCTGTAGAAAAGAAAAAAAGAAAAAAAGAAAATATATTAATATAACTCAATGATACAATTTCTAAAATTATATCTTTAGAATAAAATCCAGCCAAAAAAGGTATTCCACATAAAGCTAAATTAGCAATATTAAAATATCTACATGTAAAAGGTATATAACTTCTTAATCCTCCTATTAAACGAATGTCTTGTAAATTATTTATATTATGAATAATAGCCCCAGCACACATAAATAATAATGCTTTAAATAAAGCATGAGTTAATAAATGGAAAAAAGCTAATTTATAAAATCCTATAGATAAAATTCTCATTATTAACCCCAATTGACTTAAAGTAGATAATGCAATAATTTTTTTTAAATCAAACTCAAAATTAGCTCCTAACCCTGATATAAATATTGTCAATCCTGAAATTAATAACAATCTTTGTCCTAAAATTGTATCTCCAATTAATAAATTAAACCGGATTAATAAATAAACTCCAGCAGTAACAAGAGTAGATGAATGTACCAAAGCTGACACAGGAGTAGGGGCTGCTATTGCTGCAGGTAACCAAGCTGAAAATGGAATTTGAGCTCTTTTAGTTATTGCCGCCAATACAATTAATATACCAATAATCAATATATTTATATCTAAAATATTAAATTTTAATAAAAAAATATAATTTCAAGATCCATAATTTAATATTCAAGCAATCGCTAATAATAAAGCAACATCTCCAATACGATTTGATAAAACAGTTAATATACCTGCATTATAAGATTTTACATTTTGAAAATAAATCACTAATAAATAAGAAACTAACCCTAAACCATCTCATCCTAATAAAATTCTAATTAAATTTGGAGAAATAATTAAAAATATCATTGATATAACAAATAACAAAACTAATAAAATAAATCGATTAATATTTATATCTCCTGCTATATATTCTTTTCTATAATAAATTACTAAAGACGAAATTAATAATACAAAACATATAAAAATTAATCTTATTCAATCAAATAAAAAAGTTATTACAATTCTAATTCTATTTAAAGAAATTAATTCTCATTCTAAAAAAATTGAATAATCATGATTAATAAATATTAAACCAAAAATAAAAGAAATAATTCTTAAATTAATTAATAATCAAAATCTTATTCTACATAAAGATAAATTTTTCACAATTTAAAATAAAATTTTATATTTTTGACACCACAAATCAATGTTTTAATTAAACTATTTAAATATAATCAAAAAAAAATTATTTCACTTTTTATAATCAATAAATTTAAAGGAACCCAGTGTAATAATAGTAATAAAAATTCTCGTATATTATTTATTCTAAAAGAATAAACCCCTGAATAAATTTTTCCATGTTGTCTATAAGAATATAAATATAAAGTATATGCAGCTCTAAAAAAAGACAAAAAAGATAAACTAATTAGTAAATATCAATTTACAATTCTATTTATTAAAAAATTTCCCCTAATAAATTTAATGTAGGAGAAGCAACTATATTTCCAGACCACAATAAAAATCATCATAAAGTTAAAGATGGTATAAAATTTAATAACCCTTAATTACTAATAATTTCCGTTTACCTAATCGTTCATATCTAATATTAGCAAAACAAAATACACCCGAAGAATATGAACCATAACCAATTATTAATCTATACCCCCATAAATTCCTCAATTACTCAAATTTATAATCCCAACTAAAACAATTGCTATATAAGCAACAGAAGAATAAGCTATTAACGATTTTAAATCAACTTGTCGTAAACAATTCAATCTAACCAAAATTCCTCCAATTAATGATATACTAATAAAAAAATTATTAAATTTTAAACAAATAAATGAAATAAAAGAAAATACTCGTAAAAGATCATATCCTCCTAATTTTAATATAATTCCATCTAAAATTAATGAACCAGAAATTGGAGCTTCAACATGACCCTTAGGTAATCATAAATGAACTAAAAATATAGGTGTTTTTACCAAAAAAGCTAAAATTATAGAAAAATATAATAATTCATTATTAAATATATAATTACTTAAAAAGTAAAAATTTAAATTTCCTAATTTTTCATACAAATAAAAAATTCCTAATAATATAGGTAAAGATACAAACAAAGTGTAAAATAATAAATAAATTCCAGCTTGTAAAGGCTCAGATCCCATCCCCATCCATTAATAATAAAGTTGGAATTAAACTGCTTTCTAAAAATAAATAAAAAACAAAAATATTTATACTAGAAAAAGTCAAAATTAAAAATATTAACATAAAAATAACATTAATTATAAATAAATTATTATAATTTTTAAATTATATTAAATTATATTATTTTTTTTCTTTTGCTATTAATATTAATACACAAATTCAAAATCTTAATAAAATAATCCATAAGAAATTAAATTACAACCTAAAAAATAAGAAATGCTTATAAAATAATTACTATAAATATTAAATAAAATTAATAAAAATCTAATTTAAAATAATATATTCTGAACCATCCAAAATATATTATTAAAAAAACAAATAGGAATTAAAAATTGAACAAAAAAAATAAATTTTAACAATATAAAAATCTAAATGATCGAAAATAATCATTTCCATGGGTTCGAATTATAGAAACCAAAATAGAAATATCTAAAGCCCCTTCACAAACTCTAAATGTTAAGTATATATATT
>NC_051848.1:101585479-101595275 GCF_002237135.1 Teleopsis dalmanni
AATAATAATAACAATAATATTCATAACTGCAAGTTAATAATAATAATAATAATAATAATAATAATAATAATAATAATAATAATAATAATAATAATAATAATAATAATAATTTTTTTTTGTATTTCGAGGCTGGGGAACAAAAAATGTCTACACACACCCGCAGAAAACGTCTTTCTGTGGGTAGTGCACGGTTCGCGCTAATCGCTGACATGCTAAAAAACTCCCCTTTCCAGGATGAAGCACATGACCCGGAACCACCACTAGGTATTGCTTCAGGTCATGCACATCCTGATTGTAAGATATAATCTTACGTCGCTGCTGTTGTACCTGCGTCCAGGTGCCTCTTTTTTGCGCGAAGTACTGCCTCCACGTGCCTCGCCACCACGTTCCAGTTGTTTTCACTTGCTAGTAGTAAGGGTACTACATTTTCCGGGGTCCAAATGCCGCCTATCTGTGCTTGCAGGTTGGTTCTCTCGATTAACCATTGATTGCATTCAAAAAACGTGTGTTCTACATCGTCGACATCAGCATCGCCATAGATGCAACTCTGCTCCTCTCGAATATTCATCCGGTACAGATATTTGCCGAAGTACCCGTGCCCGGAGAAGAATTGTGTCAGGTAATAGTTTACCTCGCCGAACTTCCTTGTGGTCCAGGCGACTAAGTCCGGGATTAGTCTTGCAGTCCACCTACCACTAGTTTCGTTAGTCCACCGACTTTGCCACTCTATCATTGTGTGTTCCCGATAATTTGTGGCTACGCTGCTGTTTTCGTTGCTTTGGCGGCTTAACCATGCTTGCCTCCGTTCCATGGCCATGAGGTCGATGGGTATTGAGCTGCTTATAACAAGGACCGCCGCACCTGAAACCGTACGGTATGCAGATGCTACCCTGAGTGCCGCTGTTCTCTGGATTTTTTCGAGCGCATTTCGCTTCTGGTTAATCTGTAATGCATTAGACCATACTTCAGAACCGTAGAGTAGAATCGCGTTCACAACTGTCATTAGCAGTTTTCGCTTGTCTTCTGTTGGGCCGCCAACGTTTGCCATTAGCTTGCTTAAGGACGCTGAGGCCTTTGAAGCCTTTTCACCTGCATGTTTTATCTGGGCCCAAAACGACATCCTGGAGTCCAGCTGGATGCCCAGATATTTCATTTCCTTGGACGTTTTAATGGTAGAGTTCCATACCCGCATTTCAATTTCCAAGGGTATTTGCTGCTTCGTTAATATAATGAGTTCTGTCTTCTCAGTTGCTAGCTTTAGACCGCGGTCATCCATCCATTCCATCGTGCGTAGCATGACCTGATTTAGTCTGAGCTGTGCTTCGGTTACATTTCGTGCTGTGATGACTGCTGCTACATCATCGGCAAAGCCTACTAGGTGTACGTTGTCCGGCATTTCAATGGAGAATATTTCATCGTAGCTCGCATTCCATAGATCAGGGCCAAGAACGGAGCCCTGCGCTGCTCCGGAGGTGATCTTCTTAATTTTTGTACCACTGCTTGTGTGATAGAGAAGCTCTCTATCGCTAAGGTAGCTGCGGATCATTCGCATCAAGTACATCGGTGTATTAAAGCGTCCTTCAAGGGCGTTGATCACATCGGTCCATTGTAGGCTGTTGAACGCATTCCTAATGTCTAGAGCCGCCAGAAGTACTATACGCTTCGAGTAAGCATTTCCACATTGTGCGGCTTCTACGGTTGCCGCCACATCAGCGATAGCTCCAATGGTGGACTTTCCTGGCCGGAAATCGTGCTGTCTGCTGGATAGTCCCCCAGCGCTCTCAATGGATGCTGCTATACGCGGTTTTAGTAGTCGTTCCAGCAGTTTCCCTGATGTGTCGAGCATACAAAGTGGTCGGTATGCATTTGGCATCTCGGGGTTGCCCTTTCCTTTGCTAATTAGGGTTAGTTGCTGCTTTTTCCAGGGCTCTGGAAAAATGCCTTCCTTCAGACAAGAGTTAAACATTTCGAGCAGGGATTGTGGGCGGTCGTCTGCTATCAGCTTAATCGCCTCAGATGGGACACCGTCCGGTCCTGGGGCTTTGTTATTCTTCAGAGAACGTGCTGCGGTTTTAAGTTCCTCTTCCGTAAAAAGCGGTGGATCATCGGTGAGTACCCTTTCACAGTCTCTGCGTATTTCATGATCCGGAAAAAGAGAATTTACGATGTTATCCATCACATTTTCTTCCAATTCAGGAACTGGTGCCAAGGCACCTATTTTTCGCATGACGATCTTGTAGCCAAGTCTCCAAGGGTCGTTGTTTACGTCTTCACGTAACTCTTCCCATTTTCTTTTCTTACTTTTGGAAATAGCGATCTTTAATGCCTTCCTAGCTGCCTTTAATGCTTCGCTTTCTGCCGTGGCATCTCTACGTGTTCTGGCCCTGGTCCTTCTCCTCCGCATTTGGAGACAGACCCTTCGAAGTTCGGCAATTTCTTCAGTCCACCAATAGGCTGCCTTTCTTCTGGGATTTTTTGCCACTCTAGGCATTGCTGCATCGCAGGCCTGTGTTATGCTGTGCATTGTGTGGCGGACCAAGCTTCTGGCATCTCCTCCTCCAGTGTTTCTATTCATCCTATCATCGAACACTTCGAGAAAGATATCCCTATTGAGTTTATTCGTGGACCATTTGCGAGTAGACCTCCTTCCGGGGTTTCCATTTGGCCTATTGCCTGGCTCGACGGTGAACCAGATGTATTGGTGATCGCTCCCCGTGTAGTCCTCGAGAACTGACCATTCCTTTAGCGTACCAGCTATCTTCTCCGACACTAACGTGATGTCTGGAATAGTGCCTTCGCATCCTGGTCTGCGAAAGGTGGGCGACATCCCCCTGTTAGCGACTACAAGTCCCAATCTGGCCGCCATGTCAAGCACTCGCCTACCTCTGGGATTTGTGGTCATCATGCCCCATTCAATGGCCTTCGAATTGAAGTCGCCTGCTATAATAAAGTTTCACCCATTTGGAGGACGCAATCTTCGATTGCGTCCAGTTTCATCTGGAATTGGCCAATACTGTCGCTCGGTGTAAGATAGCAGCTCATTAAGGTAAAGTTGCGATTTCGAACCCAAACGTGTCCGTCTCCGGCACCACTGGCTGAGAAAGAGAATTTCTCGGCGCATGGCAGCCAGATGGCTGCAGTTCCACTGCAGTCAGCCAAGAAGGTACCGCAACTGATTTCTCCATATTGTTCGCTAATTATGACAACATCCGCGTTCCGCTCATGTATGAGTTGTGATATAAGGGCGTCTGCTGTCCTGCTTCGGTGCATATTTGCTTGCAAAAATCTCATCATCTTTGGGCCTTTACCGATGCACATTTGCCAGATGCAGCAATGTGATCGACGGTTTTGAGGCCAGCGTCAGTACAGACGCAGCACTTCGGAGAGTTTGTGCACTCCTTTAGTTTGTGTCCAGGTGCGCCACATTTGATGCAGAGGTTTGTTCTATCTGGACCCTTGCAATTTCTCTGTACATGTCCTACACCAAGGCACCTGAAGCAACGCTTTGTTTCGGTGCGCGTCCGCTTTTTTGCTCTGATCCATCCAATAATGATCGAGCCTGTCTCGAGAAGCTTATCAGCTGCTACGGTGGGTAATTGCACGTAAGCTCTGACCAGTTCTTTGTTATTTGGTTTGGTGACGGTCACCTTCAACTGATCGCTTCCGCTTGGAAGGAGTCGTTTAACCGCTTCTTCGACTTCCGTCGTTGTAGTAAGCGCATCGAGATCTCTTATCTCTATGGTGGTTTTCGGTATCAGACCAGTTACCTCCGCCGTTTCTTGCAAAGCACTCCTTATTTCATCGCAGAACTCTAAGCTTGCCTTGGTCCCCTTGTCAAGCTCTAATAGCAGAGCTCCCGACATTGTCTTGCGGACTGCTCGAATTTTGACTTTCGAGTCATCCGGCTTGACATTCGAACGGAGGTTCTTTAAAATGTCCGCATAAGTTTGACTTCCCGTCGGTTTTATGAGGACTGCTTCCGTCTTTGGGCCTCTGTCCTTATTGGGCCTGGGTCTCTTTGCTTCTGGCTTAGTTTTCTTTTCAGCTTTCTTTGTACCGACATTTATTTTGTCTGGTCTTTTCGTAGTTATGGGCGTCCCATTTATTTCTCTTTTTTTGGGGGTTTTGAGCTTCTTCCGATTTACGGTTTGCCATTCCTCAGGCTTATCTTGTCTGCTCTTTTTGGCGCTCTCATTTCCTGTGTTTTGCGCAGCAGGACTTGTCGCCATGCGCTTTTGTCTATGCACGTTTGGTGTGTCTACCACATTTGCTTCTCTTCGTGCTTTTTTCGCCACTGCCTTGATCCAGCATCGGCTATAGTAGCCCATGTTTTCGAAGTGCGTTTGCAGTTCGTTTACGCCATCTTTAATATCTAGCGAGACATTTTTTTGCCGCATTATGCCATTTTTTATCTTCATTAAGGCGGCTATACACTTTCCTAGTGTCTGCTCCTCTTCCCTTCTCAGGGTTTGGATGTATTCATCGCTCGGTGAGACGGGAACCTCCTTCATTTGTGATGGCACGTTTGGCGTGCCACTGTCCGATGCGGACTTCCCTGGGCCATCTTGCGATGGCGCTTCCGTTAGATTTTGTGTATTTGTTTTTTCATTTGTCATGATTTTTGGGTCCAAACTCCTAGCCGCTATCGATGTTCGGTTGTATAGTCGCTCGTAACGATCCCCATGGTTATCTATGCGAAGCAGGGAGGCCATGCGAGGGTTGACACAATTCCTTATGGGAGATTGTGTTCAGAGCCAGAATCTGGCGCAGGTCAGGAGTACTCTCAACTGAGCCTATACCACCAACTTAACGGTGACGAAACATCGAACGTACTTGGAGACTTGCCAAGTTTTAAAAGGACGGAGGAAGATGCAGCATTAACCTGAAAGCCATTTCTATGAGATGTCACTCTCATATACTCAGGTAACAGAATACCACATCCGCCAGCCCAAAGTCATCGTTATCGTTGTTTATTTCCAGTATGCCATGGGTGTATGAACCCTGAATTCATAGCTGATGTGCATTGCCTGTTTCGGCATGCGTTTTTTGCCATCATCTTAACATAGTGTTTATGTTGGACGTGAAGGAACTCCATCGTTGGTGCAGCTGCCTTCTCTTAAAACAGTGCACTCGTCCGTGTCCCTCGGTGGTGCACAGCTGCAGTCACTCTCTGCACACTTGGGTGTCCCTCGATGGCTGGATTTTAGTCGCCTCGTACGACAGGCATGCCTTACCACGGGAATATTCTAACCCCTATCCCGCAGGGGGAATAATAATAATAATAATAATAATAATAATAATAATAATAATAATAATAATAATAATAATAATAATAATAATAATAATAATAATAATAAAAAAAATAATAATAATTAATAAAATAATAATAATAATAATAATATAAATAAAATAATAATATTAATATAATAATAATAATAATAATAATAATAATAAATAATATATAATAATAATAATAATAATAATAATAATAATAATAATTAATAATAATAATAATAATAATAATAATAATAATAATAATAATAATAATAATAATAATAATAATAATAATAATAAATAATAATAATATAATAAAAATAATAATATAATAATAAATAAAATAATAAATATAATAATAAAATAATAAAAATAATAATAATAATAAATAATAATATATAATAATAATATAATATTATATAATATAATATAAAAATAATAATAATAATAATAATAATAATAAATAAAATAATAATATATATAATAATAATAAAATATATAATATAATAATAATAATAATAATAATAATAATAATAATAATAATAATAATATAGAAATAAATTAAAATAAAATATAATAATAATATATAATATAATATAAAATATAATAATAATAATATATAATATAATATAAAATGTAATAATAATATATAATATAATATAAAATATAATAATAAATTAAAATAAAATATAATAACAAATTAAAATAATATATAATAATAAATTAAAAAAAATATAATAATAAATTTAAATAAAACATAATATAATAATAAATTAAAATAAAATATCATAACAAATTGAAATTAAATATAACAATAAATTAAAATAAAATACAATAATAATAAATTAAAATAAAATATAATAATAATATAATATAAAAAATAATAATATAAAATAAAATTTAATAATATAAAATAAAATTTTATAATATAAAATAAAATATAATTATAATATAAGATAAAATATAACAATAAATTAAAATAAAATATAATAATAAATTAAAACAAAATATGGTATAATAATGTATAAAATAAATAATAATGTAAAATAATAAAATAAAATAAAATATATTAAAATTAAATATAATAATATAAAATAAAATATAATAATATAAAATAAAATATAATAATATAAAATAAAATATAATAATATAAAATAAAATATAATAATAAATTAAAAAAAAAATATAATAATAAATTTAAATAAAACATAATATAATAATAAATTTAAATAAAACATAATATAATAATAAATTAAAATAAAATAGGATAACAAATTAAAATAAAATATAATAATAAATTAAAATAAAATACAATAATAAATGAAAATAAAATATAATTATAATATAAAATAAAATATAACAATAAATTAAAATAAAATATAATAATAAATTAAAACAAAATATAATACGGTATAAAATAAATAATAATGTAAAATAATATATAAAAATATATTAAAATAAAATATAATAATAATAATATAAAATAAAATATAATAATAATATAAAATAAAATATAATAATAATATAAAATAAAATGTAATAATAATATAAAATAAAATATAATAATAATATAAAATAAAATATAATAATAATATAAAATAAAATATAATAATAATAAAAAAAAATAATAATATAAAAATAATAATAAATAAAATAAATAAAATAGAATAATAAAGAAGAATATAAATATGAATAATAATATAAAGAAATAATAAAGAAATAAATAATAATAATAATAATAATAATAATAATAATAATAATAATAATAATAATAATAATAATAATAATAATAATAATTTTTTTTTGTATTTCGAGGCTGGGGAACAAAAAATGTCTACACACACCCGCAGAAAACGTCTTTCTGTGGGTAGTGCACGGTTCGCGCTAATCGCTGACATGCTAAAAAACTCCCCTTTCCAGGATGAAGCACATGACCCGGAACCACCACTAGGTATTGTTTCAGGTCATGCACATCCTGATTGTAAGATATAATCTTACGTCGCTGCTGTTGTACCTGCGTCCAGGCGCCTCTTTTTTGCGCGAAGTACTGCCTCCACGTGCCTCGCCACCACGTTCCAGTTGTTTTCACTTGCTAGTAGTAAGGGTACTACATTTTCCGGGGTCCAAATGCCGCCTATCTGTGCTTGCAGGTTGGTTCTCTCGATTAACCATTGATTGCATTCAAAAAACGTGTGTTCTACATCGTCGACATCAGCATCGCCATAGATGCAACTCTGCTCCTCTCGAATATTCATCCGGTACAGATATTTGCCGAAGTACCCGTGCCCGGAGAAGAATTGTGTCAGGTAATAGTTTACCTCGCCGAACTTCCTTGTGGTCCAGGCGACTAAGTCCGGGATGAGTCTTGCAGTCCACCTACCACTAGTTTCGTTAGTCCACCGACTTTGCCACTCTATCATTGTGTGTTCCCGATAATTTGTAGCTACGCTGCTGTTTTCGTTGCTTTGGCGGCTTAACCATGCTTGCCTCCGTTCCATGGCCATGAGGTCGATGGGTATTGAGCTGCTTATAACAAGGACCGCCGCACCTGAAACCGTACGGTATGCAGATGCTACCCTGAGTGCCGTTGTTCTCTGGATTTTTTCGAGCGCATTTCGCTTCTGGTTAATCTGTAATGCATTAGACCATACTTCAGAACCGTAGAGCAGAATCGCGTTCACAACTGTCATTAGCAGTTTTCGCTTGTCTTCTGTTGGGCCGCCAACGTTTGCCATTAGCTTGCTTAAGGACGCTGAGGCCTTTGAAGCCTTTTCACCTGCATGTTTTATCTGGGCCCAAAACGACATCCTGGAGTCCAGCTGGATGCCCAGATATTTCATTTCCTTGGACGTTTTAATGGTAGAGTTCCATACCCGCATTTCAATTTCCAAGGGTATTTGCTGTTTCGTTAATATAATGAGTTCTGTCTTCTCAGTTGCTAGCTTTAGACCGCGGTCATCCATCCATTCCATCGTGCGTAGCATGACCTGATTTAGTCTGAACTGTGCTTCGGTTACATTTCGTGCTGTGATGACTGCGGCTACATCATCGGCAAAGCCTACTAGGTGTACGTTGTCCGGCATTTCAATGGAGAATATTTCATCGTAGCTCGCATTCCATAGATCAGGGCCAAGAACGGAGCCCTGCGCTGCTCCGGAGGTGATCTTCTTAGTTTTTGTACCACTCCTTGTGTGATAGAGAAGCTCTCTATCGCTAAGGTAGCTGCGGATCATTCGCATCAAGTACATCGGTGTATTAAAGCGTCCTTCAAGGGCGTTGATCACATCGGTCCATTGTAGGCTGTTGAACGCATTCCTAATGTCTAGAGCCGCCAGAAGTACTATACGCTTCGAGTAAGCATTTCCACATTGTGCGGCTTCTACGGTTGCCGCCACATCAGCGATAGCTCCAATGGTGGACTTTCCTGGCCGGAAACCGTGCTGTCTGGTGGATAGTCCCCCAGCGCTCTCAATGGATGCTGCTATACGCGGTTTTAGTAGTCGTTCCAGCAGTTTCCCTGATGTGTCGAGCATACAAAGTGGTCGGTATGCATTTGGCATCTCGGGGTTGCCCTTTCCTTTGCTAATTAGGGTTAGTTGCTGCTTTTTCCAGGGCTCTGGAAAAATGCCTTCCTTCAGACAAGAGTTAAACATTTCAAGCAGGGATTGTGGGCGGTCGTCTGCTATCAGCTTAATCGCCTCAGATGGGACACCGTCCGGTCCTGGGGCTTTGTTATTCTTCAGAGAACGTGCTGCGGTTTTAAGTTCCTCTTCCGTAAAAAGCGGTGGATCATCGGTGAGTACCCTTTCACAGTCTCTGCGTATTTCATGATCCGGAAAAAGAGAATTTACGATGTTATCCATCACATTTTCTTCCAATTCAGGAACTGGCGCCAAGGCACCTATTTTTCGCATGACGATCTTGTAGCCAAGTCCCCAAGGGTCGTTATTTACGTCTTCACGTAACTCTTCCCATTTTCTTTTCTTACTTTTGGAAATAGCGATCTTTAATGCCTTCCTAGCTGCCTTTAATGCTTCGCTTTCTGCCGTGGCATCTCTCCGTGTTCTGGCCCTGGTCCTTCTCCTCCGCATTTGGAGACAGACCCTTCGAAGTTCAGCAATTTCTTCAGTCCACCAATAGGCTGCCTTTCTTCTGGGATTTTTTGCCACTCTAGGCATTGCTGCATCGCAGGCCTGTGTTATGCTGTGCATTGTGTGGCGGACCAAGCTCCTGGCATCTCCTCCTCCAGTGTTTCTACTCATCCTATCATCGAACACTTCGAGAAAGATATCCCTATTGAGTTTATTCGTGGACCATTTGCGAGTAGACCTCCTTCCGGGGTTTCCATTTGGCCTATTGCCTGGCTCGACGGTGAACCAGATGTATTGGTGATCGCTCCCCGTGTAGTCCTCGAGAACTGACCATTCCTTGAGCGTACCAGCTATCTTCTCCGACACTAACGTGATGTCTGGAATAGTGCCTTCGCATCCTGGTCTGCGAAAGGTGGGCGACATCCCTCTGT
>NC_051848.1:101595375-101604749 GCF_002237135.1 Teleopsis dalmanni
GCACAGTAGTTAAAATGAAAAGATCAGTAAAGAACCGTAGTTAATTTCATTCACTACCTGTAAAGTTTCTTAAGAAATTTTTCATAAATAGATCATACAAATAATGTATATATATATATACATAAGAATGTATATATCTTCATTGTTTTTCAAGAAATTTGATCATTTCCATATTTTTGTTACTTAAAGGTTATTAACATTTAAAATTCTTTTATTTTAATAACAAGTTTTAAGAAAGAAAAGCATATTTAGAATACAAAGTATTATATCTTAAATTTAGGTTATTAATTAATTGTTATTACGACCAATTTTCAATATGTTTTTTTATTACTGGGCTTAGATCATAAATTTAATTATGTTTATATTTAGATGTTTTTTTAAAAAAATTTTACTTATAATCATCGTTTATAAATTAAAATAAAAGAAAATAAAATATTTAATAAATTAAATAAAATATTTAATAAATTAAATAAAATATTTAATATATTATATAAAATATTTAATTGTATTTTAATTTTTTATAAGAATTTTATGTAAAAATTTATATTTTTTTTTTAACTAAAATACAATTAAATATTTTACACAAATTTATAAGTGTAATTTTAATAATAATAAATATAATAATAATAAATACAATAATAATAAAATAATAAAAAAACATATTAAATTCATATTAAAATTTTACATATATCACCTGCTCACAATAAATTTGCAAGGCAAAAATGCTCTTGTATGACGTATGAATCGTTAGGGGTGACAGACTATCATACACAACGCGTATGCGAGAGCTGTTCACCAAAATTTTGGTGAGCACGCCAACACGTTGGTAAAGGTGGCAGACTATCATACCTGTGTGTCATACGACGTTTTTCTCTCTCGTATGACATACCAGTATGATAGTCTGCACCCCGCTTTAAGTGGGGGTGCAGACTATCATACTGGTGTGTCATACGAGTTGCGCTCTCTCTTGCTCAAATTTCTTCCAGCGACCGAATTTGAACAGGTATGACACACAAGAGTAGGCAAAATTTTTGAAGAGTGCTTTTGCGGGTAGTGCTGTGAAAATTTGTGTTTAAAATAAAATTTTAAAATTGAAAAAATTGATAGTTAACGTATAGGTTGTGCTTTGCTTATAATTGATTATAATTTTGTATATTTTATATATGCAGCGTTCTTTTTTTGCTATCTTTATATTCACAGCTTTGGACATCCCACAAACAGCGATTAGTTTTATTAACATTCGATGAAAGCATCTAAAAATGCTTTATCTGCATCCATATTCATATTTTTTTTAGGTTTATTGGTCATTAAGCACAGTAGTTAATATGAAAAGATCAGTAAAGGACCGTAGTTAATTTCATTCACTACCTGTAAAGTTTCTTAAGAAATTTTTCATAAATAGATCATACAAATAATGTATATATATATATACATAAGAATGTATATATCTTCATTGTTTTTGAAGAAATTTGATCATTTCCATATATTTGTTAGTTAAAGGTTATTAACATTTAAAATTCATTTTTTAACATTCAGTTATTAACATTTAAAAATTTTAATAACAAGTTTTAACAAAGAAAAGCATATTTAGAATACAAAGTATTATATCTTAAATTTGGGTTATTAATTAATTAATTAATGTATTACGACCAATTTTCAATATGTTTTTTTATTACTGGGCTTAGATCATAAATTTAACGATGTTTATATTTAGATGTTTTTTTAAAAAAAATTTTACTTATAATCATCGTTCATAAATTAAAATAAAATAAAATAAAATATTTAATAAACTAAATAAAATATTTAATATATTACATAAAATATTTAATTGTATTTTAATTTTTTATAAGAATTTATATTTTTTTTAACTAAGATACAATTAAATATTTAACAAATTTATAAGTGTAATTTTAATAACAATAAATATAATAATAATAAATACATTAATAATAAAATAATAAAAAACATATTAAATTTATATTATAATTCTACATATTCCACCTGCTTACAATAAATTTGCAAGGCAAAAGTGCTCTTGTATGACGTATGAATCGTTAGGGGTGACAGACTATCATACACAACGCGTATGCGAGAGCTGTTCACCAAAATTTTGGTGAGCACGCCAACACGTTGGTAAAGGTGGCAGACTATCATACCTGTGTGTCATACGACGTTTTTCTCTCTCATATGACATACCAGTATAATAGTCTGCACCGCCTTTAAGTGGGGTGCAGACTATCATACTGGTGTGTCATACGAGTTGCGCTCTCTCTTGCTCAAATTTCTTCTAGCGACCGAATTTGAACAGGTATGACACACAAGAGTAGGCAAAATTTTTGAAGAGTGCTTTTGCGGGTAGTGCTGTGAAAATTTGTGTGTTTAAAATAAAATTTTAAAATTGAAAAAATTGATAGTTAACGTATAGGTTGTGCTTTGCTTATAATTGATTATAATTTTGTATATTTTATATATGCCGCGTTTTTTTTGCGATCTTTATATTCACAGCTTTGGACATCCCACAAACAGCGATTACTTTTATTAACATTCGATGAAAGCATCTAAAAATGCTTTATCTGCATCCATATTCATAATTTTTTTAGGTTTATTGGTCATTAAGCACAGTAGTTAAAATGAAAAGATCAGTAAAGGACCGTAGTTAATTTCATTCACTACCTGTAAAGTTTCTTAAGAAATTTTTCATAAATAGATCATACAAATAATGTATATATATATATACATAAGAATGTATATATCTTCATTGTTTTTCAAGAAATTTGATCATTTCCATATTTTTGTTAGTTAAAGGTTATTAACATTTAAAATTCTTTTATTTTAATAACAAGTTTTAACAAAGAAAAGCATATTTAGAATACAAAGTATTATATCTTAAATTTGGGTTATTAATTAATTGTTATTACGACCAATTTTCAATATGTTTTTTTATTACTGGGCTTAGATCATAAATTTAACGATGTTTATATATAGATGTTTTTTTAAAAAAAATTTTACTTATAATCATCGTTTATAAATTAAAATAAAATAAAAAAAATAAAATATTTAATAAATAAATAAAATATTTAATATATTACATAAAATATTTAATTGTATTTTAATTTTTTATAAGAATTTTATGTAAAAATTTATATATTTTTTAACTAAGATACAATTAAATATTTAACACAAATTTATAAGTGTAATTTTAATAATAATAAATAATAATAATAATAAATACATTAATAATAAAATAATAAAAAAACATATTAAATTCATATTAAAATTTTACATATATCACCTGCTCACAATAAATTTGCAAGGCAAAAATGCTCTTGTATGACGTATGAATCGTTAGGGGTGACAGACTATCATACACAACGCGTATGCGAGAGCTGTTCACCAAAATTTTGGTGAGCACGCCAACACGTTGGTAAAGGTGGCAGACTATCATACCTGTGTGTCATACGACGTTTTTCTCTCTCGTATGACATACCAGTATGATAGTCTGCACCCCGCTCTTAAGTGGGGTGCAGACTATCATACTGGTGTGTCATACGAGTTGCGCTCTCTCTTGCTCAAATTTCTTCTAGCGACCGAATTTGAACAGGTATGACACACAAGAGTAGGCAAAATTTTTGAAGAGTGCTTTTGCGGGTAGTGCTGTGAAAATTTGTGTGTTTAAAATAAAATTTTAAAATTGAAAAAATTGATAGTTAACGTATAGGTTGTGCTTTGCTTATAATTGATTATAATTTTGTATATTTTATATATGCCGCGTTTTTTTTGCGATCTTTATATTCACAGCTTTGGACATCCCACAAACAGCGATTACTTTTATTAACATTCGATGAAAGCATCTAAAAATGCTTTATCTGCATCCATATTCATATTTTTTTTAGGTTTATTGGTCATTAAGCACAGTAGTTAAAATGAAAAGATCAGTAAAGAACCGTAGTTAATTTCATTCACTACCTGTAAAGTTTCTTAAGAAATTTTTCATAAATAGATCATACAAATAATGTATATATATATATATACATAAGAATGTATATATCTTCATTGTTTTTCAAGAAATTTGATCATTTCCATATTTTTGTTAGTTGAAGGTTATTAACATTTAAAATTCTTTTATTTTAATAACAAGTTTTAACAAAGAAAAGCATATTTAGAATACAAAGTATTATATCTTAAATTTAGGTTTTATTAATTAATTGTTATTACGACCAATTTTCAATATGTTTTTTTATTACTGGGCTTAGATCATAAATTTAACGATGTTTATATATAGGTGTTTTTTTAAAAAAAATTTTACTTATAATCATCGTTTATAAATTAAAATAAAAGAAAATAAAATATTTAATAAATTAAATAAAATATTTAATAAATTAAATAAAATATTTAATATATTACATAAAATATTTAATTGTATTTTAATTTTTTATAAGAATTTTATGTAAAAATTTATATTTTTTTTAACTAAGATACAATTAAATATTTAACACAAATTTATAAGTGTAATTTTAATAATAATAAATATAATAATAATAAATACATTTATAATAAAATAATAAAAAACATATTAAATTTATATTATAATTCTACATATTCCACCTGCTTACAATAAATTTGCAAGGCAAAAATGCTCTTGTATGACGTATGAATCGTTAGGGGTGACAGACTATCATACACAACGCGTATGCGAGAGCTGTTCACCAAAATTTTGGTGAGCACGCCAACACGTTGGTAAAGGTGGCAGACTATCATACCTGTGTGTCATACGACGTTTTTCTCTCTCGTATGACATACCAGTATGATAGTCTGCACCGCGCTTTAAGCGCCTGCCACCTTTACCAACGTGTTAGCGTGCTCACCAAAATTTTGGTGAACAGCTCTCGCATACGCGTTGTGTATGATAGTCTGTCACCCCTAACGATTCATACGTCATACAAGAGCATTTTTGCTTTGCAAATTTATTGTAAGCAGGCGATATATGTAAAATTTTAATATAAATTTAATGCGTTTTTTTATTATTTTATTATTAATGTATTTATTATTACTATTTATTATTATTAAAATTAAACTTATAAATTTGTGTTAAATATTTAATTGTATTTTAGTTAAAAAAATATAAATTTTCACATAAAATTCTTATAAAACATTAAAATGCAATTAAATATTTTATGTAATATATAAAATATTTTATTTAATTTATTAATTATTTTATTTTCTTTTATTTCAATTTATAAACGATGATTTTAAGTAAAATTTTTTTTAAAAAAACATCTATATATAAACATCGTTAAATTTATGTTCTAAGCCCAGTAATAAAAAAACATATTGAAAATTGGTCGTAATAACAATTAATTAATAACCCAAATTTAAGATATAATACTTTGTATTCTAAATATGCTTTTCTTTGTTAAAACTTGTTATTAAAATAAAAGAATTTTAAATGTTAATAACCTTTAACTAACAAAAATATGGAAATGATCAAATTTCTTGAAAAACAATGAAGATATATACATTCTTATGTATATATATATATATACATTATTTGTATGATCTATTTATGAAAAATTTCTTAAGAAACTTTACAGGTAGTGAATGAAATTAACTACGGTCCTTTACTGATATTTTCATTTTAACTACTGTGCTTAATGACCAATAAACCTAAAAAAAATATGAATATGGATGCAGATAAAGCATTTTTAGATGCTTTCATCGAATGTTAACAAAAGTAATTTCTGTTTGTGGGATATCCAAAGTTGTGAATATAAAGAACGCAAAAAAAAAACGCGGCATATATAAAATATACAAAATTATAATCAATTATAAGCAAAGCGCAACCTATACGTTAACTATCAATTTTTTCAATTTTAAAATTTTATTTTAAACACACAAATTTTCACAGCACTACCCGCAAAAGCACTCTTCAAAAATTTTGCCTAATCTTGTGTGTCATACCTGTTCAAATTCGGTCGCTAGAAGAAATTTGAGCAAGAGAGAGCGCAACTTGTATGACACACCAGTATGATAGTCTGCACCCCACTTAAAGTTCAGTTTACACTATCATTAACTGCAAGAGCGTGAAATTTTCTTTGTTTTGTGTGAACGTATTAAATGCTGTGTGTTAGTGGGCTTAGCACAAAATAGGCCATTTAAAGCGCGGTGCAGACATCATACTGGTGTGTCATAAACGAGTGCGCTCTCTCTGGATCAAATTTCTTCTAGCGACCGAATTTGAACAGGTATGACACATAAGAGTCGTAATCACGGCAAAATTTTTGAAGAGTGCTTTTGCGGGTAGTGCTGTGAAAATTTGTGTGTTTAAAATAAAATTTTAAAATTGAAAAAATTGATAGTTAACGTATAGGTTGTGCTTTGCTTATAATTGATTATAATTTTGTATATTTTATATATGCCGCGTTTTTTTTGCGATCTTTATATTCACAGCTTTGGACATCCCACAAACAGCGATTACTTTTGTTAACATTCGATGCGAGAGCTGTTCACCAAAATTTTGGTGAGCACGCCAACACGTTGGTAAAGGTGGCAGACTATCATACCTGTGTGTCATACGACGTTTTTCTCTCTCGTATGACATACCAGTATGATAGTCTGCACCGCACTTTATCTATGCAGAACCAAATAAAAAAAAATGGAAAAATGGAAACTGTTCATTTGACAAAAATATAACCAACTGCGGTGATGCTTATTAGTAGTCAAAAATATTTACACACATATTTTTCGTGTATATTATATTTAAAATTTACATTCATATAATTTTTTAAATATAAATTATAAATATAAGTTATTTAAAATGTAAACTTTTTATTTAGTAATAAAATAAATTATATTTAATACAATAAAACAATAATATATTTGTATAATTTTCTGCATAAAATACCAAATAAAAAAAACACAAAATCGTACGAACGCAAATTCTATCTTCTCTCAAACAATTTGTGTGAAGCACGTTTGTTTGCATTTTATGCTCTCACTTTAACTTTTGCTCGCGAAGTCTTCGAAGAGTTTCACTGCAAATAAAAACCGCAAATCTGGATATTCAAAGACTTCGGATTTACAAAAAATCCGATTTTATCACCAATTTCGAAGACTTCGTTAAAAAGCTATTAATCGAATTCTTCGAATACTTCATAAAACCAAATAGAAACAGCTCTACTGTTTATACGATATCAATACGTCTATCTGAAAATGTTCCGGATTGCAGCAAGACTTAAGCTCTCCATTTTAGTCTAGTACTTTTCACATTTGTCTACTTAAAAATGAGTCTCATTTGATATAATTGTTTTATGTATTTAGTCTTAGAATGAATTTCTTTCGTTACAGAAAAATTTATTTTTACGAGTTACAAAAGTATTTTCTTTTTTTTTGACAGTTTCTTGTTAAGGTTAGTGAAGAATTATAATAATTTTGAATAAATTATTGCTGCCTGCAATACGCATCAAAATTACGCGCTGAGATTTTTTTCAGTGGTTTCAGATATAAAATTCATTTGTGCCAAAGCGGCATCCAATCGTAGAGCTGTTAGATTAAGATTTTAAAATAATGTGATATTAAGTATCATATAAAAAAATTTGATCATTCAAGAGATACGTAGATAACAGAAATAAGTATTTAACAAAAAGTGACTGAAAAACTCTTATTATATACTCCATGTGCCCACTATACGATGACACTTAAGCTACGCTTTTCAACGCATGAAATTTATAATTTTAGGCAATTTCTTGTTTACTTAAAGGTACACTTACTATAAATATTGAAACGAAGTATATTATAATTTAATTAAATTTTAATGTTATGAGCTGTGCAAAAGTAAAGCAAGCGAAAATTGTGGAAAAATATACATACTGTGAGCGCGTTATCGTACGTGCATATGTCTTTGTGCTGTGCTGACAAATATCTAAGAGATACGTCTTAGCTAGCAACGTAGCAGTGGCAGTCAGAAACATGTGTTTCGTCATCAAAATTGTTTTTGGTTTCCGATTCACATATGTAATTTTTTTTCTTTGATTGTTGTTGATTGTTAGTGAAATCATTTGAATTTGCCTTAGGCATTTTGAACATAGGGGTATTATTTGGTTGTCGTGTATTTGCAATGATTTAATAATAGTAGTGCATGGTTTTAAAAATGTTTTGTAGGAAGAAATTTATTTTGGAGTTTTCTGGCGATCTATTTTGTATTCATATCAATACGATACGCGCCATTAATTTTAATTCAATTACATTTATATGAAATACGACGACAACAATACAGTAACATACGATTTGTATCTACAAGCTACACGTAGACGTATTTATTTGATTTATACGCTCATATGTTAGGTTTGATTTTTGGCGAACACAACACGCTCTCATCAATTATGAAATAGAGAATTGCTCTGTATGCTCATTTTAACCAACGAAAGAGCCGGTCACTATATTCAACACTTTCTGGCTTGTTACAGTTAGAACACCAGCTGACACTTGCCAAAATGAGACCAAAAGTATTTTTTTGCCGTAAGCACAATTTGCGCAGACAGCATTGCCAACATGAAAGATATTTGTGCCACTTCAAGACGTTTCTACGTTTTACTCTTAGCTGGACCCTTATGTGCGAAGAGTGTTTCATGGGTCACCTCTTTATGCTCAGTCGTACTCAATTGCCAAATTTTTTCGGATTTACTCTTAATATGCCAAACATTACAATACATATTCAGTTCGAGTTTGTATTTCGTTTGGTGCGGATGGGTTACAGTTAACGTGTCGCGCGTACGCGACTGTATTGAATATTACAAAAAATTATATATTTTAAATATTAAAGAAATTTTTATCTACAATTCGAAATAATAACATACATTCAATAAATCTGTTACTTGTATTGTATACAAATAATTAAAGTGAAAAGTGTCTGCAACTGTGCTTAAAATTCATGATTTTGTTGCAAGTCAAATGGTTTACTTACAATTTTTTAAGCAAATATTGAAAAAAGTTATATATATACGTGCAGCTGCACAATTAAACTAAATACAAAGTGTGTAAAAATTATTTATGAAATATTATAAAATGTTATTTCTGTTAATCATTATCAAAAGTATCTAGCAAATAATATATCAAGTTTTATTTAATATACTCTACGAATTCTGTTTTATCATCGTCTTCTTTGATTTTAAATTTCTTATTTTCTTTCGTTTTTATTTTTGTGACGTCTTATTACGGAATTGTTGTACGTTCCATTTCAATACATTTTGTTGTCGTAGTCGTTAGATACGTCAAGCGAATCTGCGAGAACCAAAAAATTCTAACTCATACTGCCCATAGTCGACTTCGTATTGGCAAACTTTCTATAATGCTTATGTTTATATTACAAAAAAGCAATA
>NC_051848.1:101604849-101612286 GCF_002237135.1 Teleopsis dalmanni
TAATAAAATCATTTTCGTAGTTGAATTTTAAAATAAAAAAATCTTAAAGATGTGAACAGATAGATCTGAAAGATCCTTCCACCTTGTATTTGAGGCGAAAAAATGTTAGTGTAATAACACTGAAGATGGTCTACGAAATAGACCGAAACATTTGTTAATAAAATAAATTACATAAATTAATCACTGTGATATTTTAATTTAATTTAGAATGTGTTTTTTTATATAATACGAGTTAGTATATAAAAATATAAATTTAAAATCACAACCTAAAGAAAATTTGAAACAAAAAATAAAATCTAGAAATTATATAAAATTTACATTAAAAAAATATTTGTAATTATTTTACTAATAAATAAATTTATTTCTAAATAAATTTTTTGAGTTTAAAATTTAACTTTTTAATAAATTTTAACATTACATTTTTATTTAAAAATTATATTATTTTCAATAAATTTATAATAAATACAAAATTAAATTTTTTACATATATTAAAAATCTAATTATATTATTTAAAAATAAAACAATAATATATATATATATTACCATATTTAAAAGAATTCTTTAAAATTTAACTTTTTAATAAATTTTAACATTACATTTTTATTTAAAAATTATATTATTTTTAATAAATTTATAATAAATACAAAATTAAATTTTTTACATATATTAAAAATCTAATTATATTATTTAAAAATAAAACAATAATATATATATATATATATATTACCATATTTAAAAGAATTCTTTATAAAAAATAAATAAGAAAATAGATAAATAAATAAAAAATAGATAAGCTAATTAAGCTAATGGGTTTATACCCCATTTATAAAAGTTCTAATCATTTTCTTTTTAATTTTTATGAATTCATCTAAAATTTTATTTTTTTTATTATAATTCTAGGAACAATAATTACTATATCTTCAAATTCATAAAATTCATGATCGCATGAATAGGATTAGAAATTAATTTATTAGCATTTATTCCTTTAATTATTTATAAAAATAATTTATTATCTTCTGAAGCTTCTTCAAAATATTGTTTTAATTCAAGCATTTAGATCAATTGTTCTATTATTTTCAATTATTTTAATTCTTAAAAATAATATAATTAATGAAACCTTAGAAAAAATTATTTAATAGTTATTTTTTCTTTATTAACAAAAATAGGAGCCGCCCCTTTCCATTTTTGATTTCCTAGAGTATCAGAAGGATTATCATGAATAAATTTAATTATTCTAATAACTTGACCAAAACTATTCGCTTTAAGTTTAACCTCTTATAATAGAAATATTTTTTAAATAAATACAATAATTATTTTATCTCCTATTATTGGAGCGATTGGAGGTCTTATTCAAACTTTTTTACGAAAACTAAAACTTTTTTCTTCTATTAATCATATTAGATAAATACTAGTCTCAACGAATTCAAATATGATTAAATTATTTTTCATTTTATTCTTTTTTATCTATTACATTAATATTAACATTTTATGTTTATAAATTAAAACATTTCAATCAACTTTTTATAATTTTTAATAAAATAAAAAATTTTAAATATTTAACGTTAAATATTTATCTTTTGCAGGATTACTACTACTATAAATAATAGTCCTTTCAATGGGCTTATTACATTACATTACATTATTTACATTTTATCTTCGTTAAACTTAATTCCCCCCACATTTTTTCACCAACATTTCTTACGATTACCAGGAATATCCCAACGATACTCAGATTACCGTGAGCTTATACTATATGAAATATTATTTCAACTATTGGATCTACGATTTCATAATAAAGAATTATTTTATTCCTATATATTATTTGAGAAAGCATAATTATTAATCGACAAATAATTTTTTCAATTCAATTAAATTTTTCAATTGAATGCTTCCAAAATTCCCCTCCTGCTGAACACAGTTATTCAGAATTACCATTATTAACTAATTCATTTCTAATATGGCAGATTAGTGCAATGGATTTAAGCTTCATATATAAAATATTTTACTTTTATTAGAAATTTCAACATGATCAAACTTAAATCTTCAAAATAGAGCTTCACCTATAATAGAACAATTAATCTTCTTTCATGATCATACTTTAATAATTACTATTTTAATAGGTTACTTAATATTTATACTATTTTTTAACAATTATACTAACCGAAATTTATTACATGGTCAAACTATTGAAAATATTTGAATAATTTTATCTGCTATTATTATATTATTTATTGCTTTCCTTCTTTACGATTACTATATTTATTAGATGAAATTAATGAACCTTTAATTACACTAAAAACAATTGGTCATCAATGATACTGATCATATGAATATTCTGATTTTATAAATATTGAATTTGATTCTTATATAATTCCAACAAATGAATTAAATATTAATCATTTTCGATTATTAGATGTTGATAACCAGGTTATTATACCTATAAATTCTCAATTCCGAATTTTAGTAACTGCTGCAGATGTTATTCACTCTTGAACTGTTCCAGCCCTTGGAGTAAAAATTGATGTAACATCAGGTCGTTTAAATCAAACTAATTTTTTTATAAATCGCCCTGGACTATTTTATGGACAGTGCTCTAAAATTTGTGGAGCTTATCATACATTAATACCTATTGTAATTGAAAGTATTTCAACTCATTTTTTTATTAAATGAATAATAAATTATTTTAATTCATTAGATGACTGAAAGCAAATATTGGTCTCTTAAACCACTTTATAATAAATTCGCAATTACTTCTAATGAAAAAATTAGTTAAGTAAATAACATTAGTAAGTCAAACTAAAATTATTAATAAATTAATATTTTTTAATTCCACAAATAACCCCCATTAACTGATTAAGTTAATTTTTTATATTTTTTATAATTTTTATTATTTTTAATATAATAAATTATTATTATTATTTATTGCCCACTTCTTCTAAATCTTTAAGTTACAAAAAAACAACACATATATTTAATTGGAAATGATAACAAATCTATTTTCTATTTTTGAACCTTCTTCAAGCATTTTTAACTTTTCTATTAATTGAATCAGAACATTTCTAGGAATTATTATAACTCCAATAATTGATTGATTAATCCCTTCTCGTTATAATATTTTATGAAACAATATTTTATTAACTCTTCATAAAGAATTTTAAACATTATTAGGACCCACTGCAAAAAATGAATCAACATTCATTTTTATCTCTTTATCAACAATAATTCTTTTTAATAATCTTCTAGGACTATTTCCATATATTTTTACTAGAACTGGTAATTTAACATCAACTTTATTCTTATCATTACCATTGTGAATCTCATTCATAATTTATTGTTGACTTAACCACAGACAACATATATTTGCTCATCTAGTTCCTCAAGGAACACAATAAACAAAATAAATCGATTAATATTTATATCCCCTAATACATATTCTTTTCTATAATAAATTACTAAAGAAGAAATTAGTAAAACAAATGACATAAAAATTGATCTCATTCAATCACATAAAAAAGTAATAACTCTAATTCTAACTCTATTTAAAGAAATTAATTCTCATTCTAAAAAAATTGAATAATCTGGATTAATAAATAACAAATCTACAAAAAAAAATTAATCAATTCTTAAATTAATTAATTATCAAAATCATATTCTACATAAAGATAAATTTTTTACAATTTAAAATAAAATCTTATAATCTTGACACCACAAATCAATGTTTTAATTAAACTATGTAAATACAATCAATAAAAGTTTTATAATTAATAAATTTAAAGGAACTCAATACCCGTATATTATTTATTTTAAAAGAAAAAATTCCAAAATAAATTTTTCCATTTTGTTTATAAGAATATAAATTTAAAGTATATGCAGCTCTAAAAATAGATAAAAAAGATTAACTTATTATTGAATATCAAGACCAATTTACAATTCTATTTAATAAGGAAATTTCCTTTAACAAATTTAATGTAGGAGGAGCAGCTTTATTCCCAGATCTCAATAAAAATCATCATACAGTTAAAGAAGGTATAAAATTTAATAACCCTATATTAATTAATGATCTCCGTCTACCTAATCGTTTATATCTAATATCAACTAAACAAAATAATCTCGAAGAACATAAACCATGACCAATTATTAATCTAACATATACCCCCACAAATTCCTAAATTTCTCAAATTTATGATTCCCGCTAAAACAACTCCTATGTGAGCAACAGAAGAATAATCAATCAATGATTTTAAAACAGCGATCAATGTAAACAATTTAATCTAACCAAAATACCACCAATTAAAGAAATTCTAATAAAAAAATAATCGTTCTAATATATAAATACAGCAAGTAAAATTGTTAATAACAAAACTCCAGCAAAAATATGCGAACAAAAAAGTCAAGTACGGCTTTGGATCAGTTGGTTAAGGTGCGCTGATTCTGAGCTTCACATTTGGCAGGACCCGAGTTCGATTCCTGGTACTTGCAGTCTCAAGATAATTAATTTATTGACGAATAATTAGAATACAGAATTTATTTCCAAGACCAGCTGGATGAAGTATTATGGCAATACTCGAAACAGCTGTATGGTCAGCCAAAAATTCAATTAATTAAAATAATTTAAAAAATAAATTTTTGTTGTTGTTTCACTTCTGTTCGAAAACCTCTTTATAAAAAAATAATTAAATTTTAAACAAACAAATGAAATAAAAGAAAATACTCGTAGAAGCCCATATCCTCCTAATTTTAACATAATCCAGCTAAAATTATTGAACCAACAATTGGGGTTTCAACATGAGCTGTAGGTAATCATAAATAAACTAAAAATATGAGTATTTTAACTAAAAAAGCTAAAATTATAGAAAAATATAATCATTCATAACGAAACATATAATTACTTAAAAAGTAAAAATTTAAATTCCCTAATTTTTCATATCAATAAAAAATGCCTATTAATATGGGTAAAGATACAAATAAAGTATAAAATAATAAATAAATTCCAGCTTGCAATCATTCAGGTTGATATCATTTGAAATCCTATAATCCTATCATCCTAAAATTAATAATAAAGTTGGAATCAATCTACCTTCAAAAAATAAATAAAAAGCAAAAACGTTTGTACTAGAAAAAGTTAAAGATAAAAAAAATAACATAAAAATAACATTGATTATAAATAAATTATTGTTATTTTTAAATTTATTAATTTTTTCTCTTGCTATTAATATTAATGCACAAATTCAAACTCTTAATAAAATTAATACATAAGACATTATATCACATCCTAAAAAATAAGTAATAAGTAAAAATAACTAAAATAATTACTATAAATATTAAACAAAATCAATATAAATCTAATAAAAAATAGTATATTATGAACCATACAAAATATATTATTAAAAAATCAAACAGGAATTAAAAATATAACAAATAAAATAAATTTTAACATTATAAAATTCTAAATGATTGAAAATAATCTTTTCCATGAGTTCGAATTATAGAAAAACCAAAATAGAAATACCTCAAGATCCTTCACAAACTCTAAATGTTAAATTAATGATTACAAAATAATCGCGATAATATGTCATATTCATATAACTATATAAAAAAATAAATTATTAAAACAATTATTTCTAAACTTAATAATATGGATAATAAATGGTTTCGATTAGAAATAAAAGAGAAAACTCCAATTAACACTATAACATAACAAAATAATCATAAATAAATTATAATTTTTTAAGTATTAATAGTTTAACATAAATATTTGTCTTCTAAATCAAAATTAAGAATAATCTTTTATAATTCTCAAGAAAAAGAAAAGAATTCTTTATCATGAATTCCCAAAATTTATATTTTAATTAAACTATTTTTTGAAATTTTACATACATTAATTTTAACCTTAATACTAATTTCAAGTATTATATTTTGATCATTATATCGTCCATTATCAATAGGATTAATATTATTAATTCAAACAATTTTAATTTCAATTTTTTTAGGATTTATTTCAAAAACACTCTGATTTGCTCATATCTTATTTTTAATTTTCTTAGGAGAAATATTAGTTTTATATATTTATGTTAAAGCAATCGCATCAAATGAAATATTTTCACTTTCAATTAAAAGATTTATACGAACAATCCCATTAATTATAAGAATTTTATTTTTATGAATATTTATATATAATTATGTTAAAATAGATACATTTATAAATAACGAATCAATATTATTAACCAATAAAAAAATTATAATTAAAGAAAATTCTTCTAGTTTATTTAAACTTTTTAATTATCCAACTAATTTCATAACAATTTTTTTAATAAATTATTTATTAATTACACGAATCGCAATTGTAAAAGTTACTTATATATTTATTGGTCCAATTCGACTTATAAAATAAATGAATAAACCTATATGAATTAATCATCCCCTATTTAAAATCATAAATAATTCTTTAGTAGACCTACCAACTCCAATTAATATTTCTTCTTGATGAAATTTTGGATCACTTTTAGGATTAGGCTTAATCATTCAAAATTTAGCTGGATTATTTTTAGCCATACATCACACAGCAGACATTAATATAGCATTTACCATAATAGAATTAGACATATTTGTCGAGATGTGAATTATGGATGATTATTACGAACTCGTCATGCTAATGGAACTTCATATTGAACGAGGAATTTATTATAATTCTTTTAAATATATTCGAACCTGATTAGTTGAAGTAATAATTTTATTTGTAATAATAGCAACTGCTTGTATAGGATATGTTTTACCATGAGGACAAATATCCTTTTGAGGAGCCACAGTAATTACTAATTTTATATCTGTCATCCTTAATACCTTACTTAGGTATGGATTTAGTTCAATGACTATGAGGAGCATTTGCAGTTGACAATGCCACATTAACTCGATTTTTTACTTTTCATTTTATTTTCCCTTTTTTGGTTTTAGCAATAATAATAATTCATCTTGTATTTCTTTATCAAACAGGATCAAATAACCCTATAGGATTAAATTCAAATATTGATCAAATTCCATTCCATTCTGAAAGACATTCTTAAAGATGGATTTATTATCCTAATTATATTTTTAATTTTATTAACTTTAATAAACCCATAATTATTAGGAGATCCAGATAACTTCATTCCAGCTAACCCCTTAGTTACTCCTATTCACATTCAATCAGAATGATATTTCTTATTTGCTTATGCAATTTTACGTTCAATTCCTAATAAATTAGGAGGAGTGATCGCCTTAGTATTATCAATTGCTATTATAATAATTAAATCTTTTTATAATAATCAGAAAATTTCAAGCACTGCAATTCTATCCTATTAACCAAATTTTATTTTGAATTATGTTATCTTCTGTTATTTTATTAACTTGAATTGGACCTCAACCAGTTGAAGAACCTTATGATATAATTGGACAAATCTT
>NC_051848.1:101612386-101617897 GCF_002237135.1 Teleopsis dalmanni
TAAATTCTTTTCTGATTTTAACTAAGGGAATCAAATTTAAAGTTAAAATTTATCAATCAAGCGCTATTCTATAAATTTTTGAACTCAGTTAATTGTCGATATTGTTGAAGTTACTTATTTTAATTTATTTTATATTATCTCAAAAATTATTTTCCTTACCTTAAAAAAATATAAGTTGGAATGTTGACTAAATTGTATTCCAGATTGAAGATTGAATAAGATATTGGTACTCTCTAATATAGAAAAAGAATCCGATTTATTAATTAATAAAATAGTAAATAAAAACCAAATTATACATACCTATTCGATCGGAGAAGTGAAAGTGTTTATAATAACATTTAAGACATTTAAGGCATTTAAGGCACCCTTCCTTGTAGATTTGGTGAATATAAATTCCTTTCTGATTTTCACTAATGGAATCAAATTTAAAGTTAAAATTTATCAATCAAAGCGCTATTCTTTAAATTTTTGAACTCAGTTAATTGTCGATATTGTTGGAGTTACTTATTTTAATTTATTTTACTTTATTTCAAAAACTATTTTCCTTACCTTAAAAAAAATATAAGTTGGAATGTTGACTAAATTGTATTCCAGATTGAATAAGATATTGGTACTTTCTAATATAGAAAAAGAATCCGATTTATTAATTAATAAAATAGTAAATAAAAACCAAATTATACATACCTATTCGATCGGAGAAGTGAAAGTGTTTATAATAACATTTAAGACATTTAAGGCATTTAAGGCACCCTTCCTTGTAGATTTGGTCAATATAAATTCCTTTCTGATTTTCACTAATGGAATCAAATTTAAAGTTAAAATTTATCAATCAAAGCGCTATTCTTTAAATTTTTGAACTCAGTTAATTGTCGATATTGTTGGAGTTACTTATTTTAATTTATTTTACTTTATTTCAAAAACTATTTTCCTTACCTTAAAAAAAATATAAGTTGGAATGTTGACTAAATTGTACTCCAGATTGAATAGGATATTGGTACTCTCTAATATAGAAAAAGAATCCGATTTATTAATTAATAAAATAGTAAATAAAAACCAAATTATTCATACCTATTCGATCGGAGAAGTGAAAGTGTTTATAATAACATTTAAGACATTTAAGGCATTTAAGGCACCCTCCCTTGTAGATTTGGTCAATATAAATTCCTTTCTGATTTTCACTAATGGAATCAAATTTAAAGTTAAAATTTATCAATCAAAGCGCTATTCTTTAAATTTTTGAACTCAGTTAATTGTCGATATTGTTGGAGTTACTTATTTTAATTTATTTTACTTTATTTCAAAAACTATTTTCCTTACCTTAAAAAAATATAAGTTGGAATGTTGACTAAATTGTATTCCAGATTGAAGATTGAATAAGATATTGGTACTCTCTAATATAGAAAAAGAATCCGATTTATTAATTAATAAAATAGTAAATAAAAACCAAATTATACATACCTATTCGATCGGAGAAGTGAAAGTGTTTATAATAACATTTAAGACATTTAAGGCATTTAAGGCACCCTTCCTTGTAGATTTGGTCAATATAAATTCCTTTCTGATTTTCACTAAGGGAATCAAATTTAAAGTTAAAATTTATCAATCAAAGCGCTATTCTTTAAATTTTTGAACTCAGTTAATTGTCGATATTGTTGGAGTTACTTATTTTAATTTATTTTACTTTATTTCAAAAACTATTTTCCTTACCTTAAAAAAAATATAAGTTGGAATGTTGACTAAATTGTATTCCAGATTGAATAAGATATTGGTACTCTCTAATATAGAAAAAGAATCCGATTTATTAATTAATAAAATAGTAAATAAAAACCAAATTATACATACCCATTCGATCGGAGAAGTGAAAGTGTTTATAATAACATTTAAGACATTTAAGGCATTTAAGGCATCCTTCCTTGTAGATTTGATCAATATAAATTCTATTCTGATTTTCACTAATCACTATTTTCACTATTTCAAAAATTATTTTCCTTACCTTAAAAAAAATATAAGTTGGAATGTTGACTAAATTGTATTCCAGATTGAATAAGATATTGGTACTCTCTAATATAGAAAAAGAATCCGATTTATTAAATAATAAAATAGTAAATAAAAACCAAATTATACATACCCATTCGATCGGAGAAGTGAAAGTGTTTATAATAACATTTAAGGCACTTAAGGCATTTAAGTCATTTAAGGCATCCTTCCTTGTAGGTTTGGTCAATATAAATTCTTTTCTGATTTTCACTAAGGGAATCAAATTTAAAGTTAAAATTTATCAATCAAGCGCTATTCTATAAATTTTTGAACTCAGTTAATTGTCGATATTGTTGAAGTTACTTATTTTAATTTATTTTATATTATCTCAAAAATTATTTTCCTTACCTTAAAAAAATATAAGTTGGAATGTTGACTAAATTGTATTCCAGATTGAAGATTGAATAAGATATTGGTACTCTCTAATATAGAAAAAGAATCCGATTTATTAATTAATAAAATAGTAAATAAAAACCAAATTATACATACCTATTCGATCGGAGAAGTGAAAGTGTTTATAATAACATTTAAGACATTTAAGGCATTTAAGGCACCCTTCCTTGTAGATTTGGTGAATATAAATTCCTTTCTGATTTTCACTAATGGAATCAAATTTAAAGTTAAAATTTATCAATCAAAGCGCTATTCTTTAAATTTTTGAACTCAGTTAATTGTCGATATTGTTGGAGTTACTTATTTTAATTTATTTTACTTTATTTCAAAAACTATTTTCCTTACCTTAAAAAAAATATAAGTTGGAATGTTGACTAAATTGTATTCCAGATTGAATAAGATATTGGTACTTTCTAATATAGAAAAAGAATCCGATTTATTAATTAATAAAATAGTAAATAAAAACCAAATTATACATACCTATTCGATCGGAGAAGTGAAAGTGTTTATAATAACATTTAAGACATTTAAGGCATTTAAGGCACCCTTCCTTGTAGATTTGGTCAATATAAATTCCTTTCTGATTTTCACTAATGGAATCAAATTTAAAGTTAAAATTTATCAATCAAAGCGCTATTCTTTAAATTTTTGAACTCAGTTAATTGTCGATATTGTTGGAGTTACTTATTTTAATTTATTTTACTTTATTTCAAAAACTATTTTCCTTACCTTAAAAAAAATATAAGTTGGAATGTTGACTAAATTGTACTCCAGATTGAATAGGATATTGGTACTCTCTAATATAGAAAAAGAATCCGATTTATTAATTAATAAAATAGTAAATAAAAACCAAATTATTCATACCTATTCGATCGGAGAAGTGAAAGTGTTTATAATAACATTTAAGACATTTAAGGCATTTAAGGCACCCTCCCTTGTAGATTTGGTCAATATAAATTCCTTTCTGATTTTCACTAATGGAATCAAATTTAAAGTTAAAATTTATCAATCAAAGCGCTATTCTTTAAATTTTTGAACTCAGTTAATTGTCGATATTGTTGGAGTTACTTATTTTAATTTATTTTACTTTATTTCAAAAACTATTTTCCTTACCTTAAAAAAATATAAGTTGGAATGTTGACTAAATTGTATTCCAGATTGAAGATTGAATAAGATATTGGTACTCTCTAATATAGAAAAAGAATCCGATTTATTAATTAATCAAATAGTAAATAAAAACCAAATTATACATACCTATTCGATCGGAGAAGTGACAGTTTTTATAATAACATTTAAGACATTTAAGGCATTTAAGGCACCCTTCCTTGTAGATTTGGTCAATATAAATTCCTTTCTGATTTTCACTAAGGGAATTAAATTTAAAGTTAAAATTTATCAATCAAAGCGCTATTCTTTAAATTTTTGAACTCAGTTAATTGTCGATATTGTTGAAGTTACTTATTTTAATTTATTTTTATATTATCTCAAAAATTATTTTCCTTACCTTAAAAAAAATATAAGTTGGAATGTTGACTAAATTGTATTCCAGATTGAATAAGATATTGGTATTCTCTCTAATATAGAAAAAGAATCCGATTTATTAAATAATAAAATAGTAAATAAAAACCAAATTATACATACCCATTCGATCGGAGAAGTGAAAGTGTTTATAATAACATTTAAGGCATTTAAGGCATTTAAGGCACCCTTCCTTGTAGATTTGATCAATATAAATTCTATTCTGATTTTCACTAAGGGAATCAAATTAAAGTTAAATTTTATCAATCAAGCGCTATTCTTTAAATTTTTGAACTCAGTTAATTGTCGATATTGTTGAAGTACTTATTTTAATTTATTTTACTTTATTTCAAAAACTATTTTCCTTACCTTAAAAAAAATATAAGTTGGTATGTTGACTAAATTGTATTCCAGATTGAATAAGATATTGGTACTCTCTAATATAGAAAAAGAATCCGATTCATTAATTAATAAAATAGTAAATAAAAACCAAATTATACATACCTATTCGATCGGAGAAGTGAAAGTGTTTATAATAACATTTAAGACATTTAAGGCACCCTTCCTTGTAGATTTGGTCAATATAAATTCCTTTCTGATTTTCACTAAGGGAATCAAATTTAAAGTTAAAATTTATCCATCAAAGCGCTATTCTTTAAATTTTTTGAACTCAGTTAATTGTCGATATTGTTGGAGTTACTTATTTTAATTTATTTTACTTTATTTCAAAAACTATTTTCCTTACCTTAAAAAAAATATAAGTTGGAATGTTGACTAAATTGTATTCCAGATTGAAGATTGAATAAGATATTGGTACTCTCTAATATAGAAAAAGAATCCGATTAATTAATTAATAAAATAGTAAATAAAAACCAAATTATACATACCTATTCGATCGGAGAAGTGAAAGTGTTTATAATAACATTTAAGACATTTAAGGCATTTAAGGCACCCTTCCTTGTAGATTTGGTCAATATAAATTCCTTTCTGATTTTCACTAAGAGAATCAAATTTAAAGTTAAAATTTATCAATCAAAGCGCTATTCTTTAAATTTTTGAACTCAGTTAATTGTCGATATTGTTGGAGTTACTTATTTTAATTTATTTTACTTTATTTCAAAAACTATTTTCCTTACCTTAAAAAAAATATAAGTTGGAATGTTGACTAAATTGTATTCCAGATTGAATAGGAAATTGGTACTCTCTAATATAGAAAAAGAATCCGATTTATTAATTAATAAAATAGTAAATAAAAACCAAATTATACATACCTATTCGATCGGAGAAGTGAAAGTGTTTATAATAACATTTAAGACATTTAAGACATTTAAGGCATTTAAGTCATTTAAGGCACCCTTCCTTGTAGGTTTGGTCAATATAAATTCTTTTCTGATTTTAACTAAGGGAATCAAATTTAAAGTTAAAATTTATCAATCAAGCGCTATTCTATAAATTTTTGAACTCAGTTAATTGTCGATATTGTTGAAGTTACTTATTTTAATTTATTTTATATTATCTCAAAAATTATTTTCCTTACCTTAAAAAAATATAAGTTGGAATGTT
>NC_051848.1:101617997-101623365 GCF_002237135.1 Teleopsis dalmanni
GGATTGAAACAGTCGATACAGAGCCTATATCTTCATATATATGTAATATCAACCTTTATTGTCCAAAATAAAAACCAATTTTTTTATTTTTTAACTATTTTTAAGGAAATAAAATCATTTTCCCTCTTAAAAAGGAATCTTACTACTTTATATTTATATTTCATATGAAAACTATCTGAAAACCATGAAACTGGAACCCTGGAAATAGAACTATAAAACGAAGATTAATATTTCATGTAATCTGAAAAACATAAATGACTTAAGACAAATTCAGCTAAATCAAAAATTTCACTTAGATCTTGCGGATCCTTCAGCCTTTTCTTATTTCCTACACATGACAATAAGTGAGAATGTTTATTTGTAACGTGAGAGAAAGTGTATATCATAGCTAAAAACATGGAAGATTACTGAAACCAAATAATATGCAAGTTAACTGTCATTTATACAACTTTTAAAGTGGTTATGTTAAGTTTGTTTGTAATGACGATAGTAAGATTATACTTTTTCCTTCTTAAATAACACAATTGGATGTATTAACCAGGATATAATATTTTATTATTCCTTACAGATGCGTTATCTGAAAGAATTTATAATTCAATTTGTTTTAATGCTGCACTTGGCCCACTGTCTTACCAAATCAAATTTGAAAGACTTAAAACTAACTCCAACATTTACTAATGCTCTCTATGGAATGGTTTTTGTACCATCGTCTTCAATGATCCTCTTCAATATTTCTGTACATTTATAATTGCCTAATGACCACCGTAGCAATTATCGTAAGGTAATATTTAATGAACCGTCTCAATATTTATGTGCATTTATAATTGCAAATATCTTAGGATAATATTTTAACTCACAGTGACCTGTCAAAATTTCTGTAATGCTTTGTACATAAGTTCTATGTAGTTGCAGAAAGTTTTTAAATCTATTTACATTGAAGATAGCTATACTCAATTTTGTTCTAATATAGCTTTCTCCACTTCTTGCTTGGGTGATCCCCTATAACAAGAGCAGTTTGAAGCCTGACATAACTTCAGCATACATTTTTACATTTAATTCAAAAAATTGCAATTCTTCTGTTTCTGAATCAATGAAAAGATATCTTCTGTCTTGCATTTACTTGCTGGAAACTTTAGCGTGACCTAGAACCTAAAAGACCTAAGGTACCTTAGTATTTTGACCATAGATATTAAGGTTTTAAAAAATCAGCAGTCTTGATGTCAATTATTGAGAATTGAGTTCCTAAATGACTATCTGGTTAGCAGCTTAGATGGCTATTTAAAGTTTTGATTATTACTGTAGTATATTCTGATAAGTTCAATGTTGAAAAGTAATGTTAAGCTCAGTTTATGTTCAACCAGTTATGTAATAATTTTGTTTTTAATATTTTAATTGCTACATCGAAACTACCAAAAGTCGGTTTTGTTTTTTTTAAAATTTTTACTATTATTTCGAGCGTTATTTTTAATGTATTTTTGTACGTATTGCAGCAAATTTACTTTTGTTTTCATCAGGATCAGGATACACGAAATACGTATAGAAATATACTTAAAATAATGCTCGAAATAAAAGATAAAATTCTAAAAAATCCATTACCGACTTCATAAATTATGTCATATTAAACAATAAAGCTTGTGTTAAAAAAATTAGTTGAGAAAGTTATGTTAAGAAAGTAATACAAAAAATATAGAAATATTTCTATATATTTTTATATTCATATTTCTTTGTTCTTGATTATGTTAAAAATATTTTTAAAAAACATGTAAACATTTCTACAAAAGCATATTTCCATGCCTTTGGTTATTTTAAAAAAGTTATTTTTTTGTTATGAAGTGACAGTTTCGACTTCTTTCCAATAAGCCATTTGATTGATCTGTATTTTATATTCAGTTCATCTCTCTTTTTTTTTACATGTTCATTCCATCTCAGCTTTGCATCCAATGTCATACCGAGGTACTTAACCGTATTAGAATGTGGAATTTGTATTCCATCAATGTAGAGGGGCATAAATCTGATATTTCGGTTTGTAAAGTCGACGTGAACTGATTTATAGTGGTTAAGTTTTATTTTCCACTTTTCAGCACAAGCGGTAATGTCATTGACAGAAAACTGCAGACGCCTGGCTGCTGTTAGTTCATCATCTCCAATCGCTAGAACAGCTGTATCGTCAGCAAACGTCGCTGTAAACGTCGCTGAGCTCGTTGGCAAATCATGTGTGTATATTAAATATAACAAAGGACCAAGTACACTGCCTTGGGGTACCCCACCGTTAATTTTTTGGAGTTCACTGTAATCGTTTCCATGCTTAACACGGAAGTAACGATTGGTCAAATAAGAAGAAACCATATCGAAATACTTCAACGGAAAAATGTCTCTTATTTTTGTTAGTTGACCTGTATGCCAAACTTTGTCGAAAGCCTGGGATACGTCTAAGAATACTGCTGAACAGACTTTCTATTTCAATCGTAGAACAGCATTGAAGATGTTAGTAACTTTAACTATGCAGTTAGCTGGGATTTCTCTAAAAAGTTCTGCAGTTATGAGATCATATCCTGGTGTTTTTTTTAGCTTAAGTTCGTTCTTTATTATCATCATTACTTCAAGCTCGCTAGTTGGCGGCAAATTGTTTATGCTATTAGTACCCAGATTACAAGTTTCAACACCATTCTCACTACCAGAAATAGAGAATACTTTTGTTAAATGTTCAGAAAAAAGTTCAGCTTTTTCTTTATCACTATTGGCCCATTGGCTAGTGAAGGTCTTTATTGGTGCGTTATGAGAGGCTGGACGTTTTATATTTCGAGTGCATTTCCACAAGGAGTAATCTGTGCTGCGATCATTGGTCAAATCAGACAAGTATGAATGGAATTGGTTATTTTTAAAGCGGTTAATCTCAGAGGTAAGTTCTTTAGTCAGCCTATTTAAATTAGCTTTAACTGCTGGGGATCTCAAGTGTTGCCACTTTTTCCTCATTTTTCGTTTTTTTTGTAGTAGTTCTAATATGGCCGTTGGATATCCATGCGGACAGTTTGATTTCTTCCATATAGGAGTGCTTAACCTCGCGGCTTGTTGAAGCTTTCTTGTAAGGTCTATAATTTCGAACTCCACATCGCCTTCACCGTAAATTTCAGTCGAAGCCGAAATATTATTAGAAAGGAATGTTCTAAAGTAATTCCAGTCAGTTGACTTATTGACAATTTTAGTCGTCACGTTGTTAACAATAGGAGAGCCATATGTAGTAAGGTATACCGGGGAGTGGTCAGAGTTAAGTTCGGTTCCGTCTTCGATTTTAAGATTGTATGTCGAGACTTGCTTTATGATGAAGAAATCAAGGAGGTCTGGTATTTTTTCAGTATCAGTTGGCCAATACGTAGGGTTTCTGGATGACATGCATTCACAGCCAGTTTGTTGTATCGGTTTTAGAAGTTCTCTCCCCTTGGTTGTGATTAGACGAGAACCCCAGTGCGTATGCTTTGCATTGAAGTCACCGCCCATGATGAAGCGGTGTTTGTGCATTTCAATAAGCTGTTTGTACTGCTCTGTTTTAATTTTGTGCCTTGGCGGGCTGTAGACAAAAGTAATTTGTAATTTACATTGCAGATCAAGCGTAATGGTTATCGCCTGAAATTCTTCATTGGAGATTATTTTGGATACGAAATACTTAAAAGATTTCCGAATTAAGATTCCACTTCCTCCTCGAGCGCAATTACTGGGATGTACTACGTGATGAAACTCGTAGTTTTTAAATTTTAGGTATGAATGATGTGTGAAATGCGTTTCAGTAATAAGGCAAACATCTATTTCTCTGGCTGCTAAAACAAGTTCAAGCTCTCTAAAATGTTTGAGTAGACCATTAGAGTTCCAAAGCATTATTTTTAGTAAACTTGACATTATTAATTAAGTTATCTGTTTTTGTTCCAACTTAGTAAGCCTCTTATCTAACATTTTATAGTAGCTTTCTTGTAGAGTTAATTTTTCTAATATTTGGTTAAGAATTTTATGATTTTCATCAGGCTGGGCGTTGGATCGCACCATTTCAGCGAACGTTGGATTGTTTTTGTTAGTAGGTTTTAAGTTTTTGCTTATTAAATCAGATGGTTTATTATTATGTTGATTTTTGGTCACTTTATTTCGCTGGAGATTTCCATTCTTCTCTTGAATTATTTTATTTCTTTGTTTTTGGAGCTCCTTAGCCACTACACAACCTCTGTAATTGGCCGGATGTTCTTCTCCGCAGTTGCAGCATTTAGGTTGTTGCTGATCAGGCTTTTTGCATTCTATTGTCTTATGGTTGCCGGCACATTTAACACATCGTGCTATTTTGAAACAATAGTTTTGAGTGTGACCATATTCTTGACATCTTTTACATTGTGGTATTTGTCTCGACCGCTTTATTGTTTCTATTTTAATTACACAATTCAATATAGTTTTGATTTCGTGTATTTTCTTAATATCTTCGGACGCATCAAATGTGGGCATAAACATGTCGAGTGGCTCTTTTGAGCCACTTATTCACCGCATTTAGAATGTTCAATCCTTTCTCTTGCAGATCAGTTACAATCTCAGACGGGTCACATGACTTTGGAAGGTGTTTAGCTTTTATCGGACGCAGTTGTTTATTTTCATAAGAATACCAAACAATTTTTTGCGTAGATAGTGCTTTTGTTATTGATCTGTAGTCATTAACCTCAGATGTACTGATTTTGTACAAAGAACTATTTAAAAGTTTGATAGAAAATTCTTCTTTACAGCTGTTTTAGCAATGAGAAGGAGATCTGAGTAGTTCATGAACGTGATGATTTTTGGTCTGCTGAGGCATTCTTAATTGCATAAACTGATGCCTTGGAAGGAGATATGGAGTCAGGAGAGCGATCAGGTTTTCTCTTCTTGGCGGGCCTTTTCTTGAAGATCCACTCCGTTCCTTTCGCAAGTTCATCTTCATCAGTTTCATATACAATTTGATTGTGCACATTCTCAAACTTTTGGATAACAAGTAATGAAGAACCTTTAAGCAACTCATTTTCTTTTTTAAGAATTTCTATCTCATTTCTAAGTTGAAGACATAGCTGCTCCATATTGTTTATTTTTTCTATGTATGTAGCTATAGCAAAAAGTTATGTTAAAGAAATTATGTGTAAAAAGTTAGCTCAGGAAAATGACTTATATAATAATAGCATTAAAAGTTTTAAGAAATTGAATATAAGCAAAACAATTTTTTAAAAAAAGTCATCACTATCATGCTTTCTGGCTTGATCTAGTCTCTCTTTTTTAATTACTTGAATGAAGTTCTCACATTGAGATGAAAATCTTCTGCATTCATTTCTAAGAGGGGAATTTTATGCTTGAGTTGAAAGTAATATTTTTCTCT
>NC_051848.1:101623465-101645976 GCF_002237135.1 Teleopsis dalmanni
CCACTTTTGGCATGGAAACATTACAAGCTTGTAGAATGCTATTCATGGTGTATACTGTTAGTGTGGTCGAGTTTAGTAAGGGATCTCTATCTGCAACCCTGCTGTCTATAGCAGCAAGTAGAGATGGTACATCTAAACAGTCCACCCTCCATTTCCGCGTACCGCTAGGTTGGTAATCTGTTGCAGCGCTATCCCGCAGTGTAATCTTGAATTCAATATATTGGTGATCGCTGCCGGTATAATCCTCCAGCACTTTCCAGTCTCTGAGTGCCCCTGAAAACATATCCGACACAAGTGTTATATCTGGAGTTGTGGCTTCGCATCCGGGTCTTCTGAATGTTGTAGCGAAACTTAAGTTTGCTACTGTAAGCCCCAATCTAGATACCATGTCAAGTACTCGTCGACCGCGTGAGTTTGTCGTCGTGGAACCCCATTCGATTGCTTTAGAGTTGAAGTCCCCTGCAATAATTAGGGAGCCTCCGATTTCTCTAGCCTTATCTTCTATATTATGGAGTTTGTTTTCAAATTCACCAATAGTGTCATTGGGTGTTAGATAGCAGCTTATAACAGTGTAATCATTTGTCCTCACCCATACATAACCTTCCCCGCTTCCATTATTCACAGCGTTAAGTGTTCCTTTTGATGGCGTCCAAATAGCTGCGGTTCCAGTGTGGTCCTCATACCATCCTGTGCTACTACTTTTCTTGTATTGCTCGCTTATGATGACGACGTCGATTTTTCGTTCTAGAACTAATTGAGAGAGCAGAGCGTCAGCCGTCTTGCTCCTATGCATATTTGCTTGGAGTATTCTCATATCCTTTTGCTAGTTTCACATTTATGGGAACCCGGTATGTGGTCCACCTTGATGTATCCTTTACTTGCGCAAATGCAGCATTTTGGCGGCCTTGTGCACTCTTTCAGCTTGTGTCCGCTTTCTCCGCATCGAATGCATAGGCCTTGACCTTTCCTGTCAGGTCCTTTGCAATCGTATTGAAGATGTCCTGTTTCGAAGCATCTGTAACAGCGTTTTACATCTTGTAAGAGTTTAATTCTGCATCTTACTAAGCCCACACGAATACGTTCCGTCTTTTGTAGTGTTTTAGCAGCTTGGCTTGATATGCATACATAGGCTCTCCGTTGTTCTCTGGTATTTGCACCAGAAAGTGCAATTCTTACTGCCGCTCTTACCTCATCATCTGTTGTAAGGCTATCCAAGTCGCGTTTTTCTATTTTTGCACGGGGTTTCAATTCAGTTATCTTTGCCACCTCTCCCATTGTTCCTTTTAATTCGGCATAAAAGTCGTTTTTTTACCACCTTTTCCTAGTTCTAAAAGTACAGCCCCACTCTTAGTTTTACGTATGGACCGGATGGCCACCTCTTCATCATCTGGCTTTATCTTCGTTCGGAGGTCCTTAAGAATATCCGCGTATGTGTGTCCTTCGTTTGGTTTGATGAGGACAGCTTCCGGTTTCTCACGGATCCTGGGCTTCTCTTTTCGTTTTGCCGCTTTCTTTGGAGGTGCTTCAGGCTTTTTTGACGTTTTTTGTTTTTTGCCTGTTACCTTTACCCATTTTTCTTCGTTTTTTCCTTCAGCGCCTTCTGTGGGGGCTTCAGATTCTTTCGTTTTCTGCTTTTTCTCTGGTGTTTCCGCCACTGGGCTTGTAGCTGTACGTTTTTGTCGCTGCACGGTTTGTGTGTCTACCGCATTGGTATCCCTTCGTGCCTTTTTTTTTAACTTCTGCCTTAAGCCAACGACGGTGGTAGTAAGCCATCGTATCGAACTGCGTCGCCAGTTCATGTACCCCCTCTTTAATGTCCGTCGAGACATTTCTTTGCCGATTTACGGCTTGCTTTATTTTGTTTAAGGCGACTATGCATTTTTCGAATGTCATCGCCTCTTCGCTCTTCATTCTCTGGGCAATATCATTTCCCGGTGAAATGAGTACATTTGTTTGTGGTGGCACCTTTGGCGTGCCCTCGTCCATTGCGGACTTCCTTTGGTCATCCTGCAGTGGCACTTTCGGTAACATCTGTGGTGTGTTAATATCATTTCCCACTGAAATGAGTACATTCTTTTGTGGTGGCACCTTTGGCGTGCCCTCGTCCATTGCGGACTTCCTTTGGCCATCTTGCAGTGGCACTCTCGGTAACATCTGTGGTGTGTTTTTGTTTTCTTTATTCATATCGATAGGGTCCAAACTCCTAGCCGCTATCGATGTTCGATTGTATAGTCGCTCGTAACGATCCCCATGGTTATCTATGCAAAGCAGGGAGGCCATGCGAGGGTTGACACAATTCCTTATGGGAGGTTGTGTTCAGAGCCAGGATCTGGCGCAAGTCAGGAGTACTCTCAACTGAGCCTATACCACCAACTTAATGGTGACGAGACATCGAACGTACTTGGAGACTTGCCAAGTTTTAAAAGGACGAAGGAAGATGTGGCATTAACCTGGAAGCCATTTCTATGAGATTTCACTCTCATATACTCAGGTAACAGAATACCACATCCGCCAGCCCAAAAATCATCGTTTAAGTAGTTTGTTCCAGTATGCCATAATCAGGATCTTACTGGGCTCAATCCTGATGGGTGTTTAAAACCCTGAATTCATAATCACGTCTATTTGATATGCATTGTCTGTTTCAGTGTGCATATTTTCAGCTTACGTGCCTAGTATAGTTTTCGTTGGGCACGAAAGAACTCCATCGATGGTGCAGATGCTCGCTCTCGGAACAGTGCACTCCCCTGTATCCCTCGATGATGCGCAGCTGTTTAACCACTCTCTGCGCACTTGGATGTCCCTCGTTGCCATCCCGGGATGGTGGACGCTTACTTAGAGCCGGCGTCTACTCGGCTCAGCTCAGGAGCTTCTCAGGGCTTTTGTGACCTTTTACGTCACACCCTCCGACGCCTGGCTGGATTTTAGTCGCCTCGTACGACAGGCATGCCTTACCGCGGGAATATTCTAACCCCTATCCCGCAGGGGGATTTGTAGCCACTATTGGCAATAGATAAATTACCAATACCAACCCTTATTTAATTTGCAAAGCAATGAAATCACTTACACAAATTCAAATACGAATTTTATACAAAGCACAAGCAAATTTATACTCAATACAGCGCACAAAAATAACACGCACAATGAAAGCACGCCTGCTCGCAACGAATGTTCAAAAAGAACTGGGGTAAATAGGGACATGAAGTTCCGGAGTTTTACGTGATTACCTGCCGTGTAGGCTTAACATCACGGCGTTCTTCACACGCGCATCGGTATATTGCGCCGATGAACGCTCCATTGGAAATCGTAAGAAATTCCGCCGGTACCAGTTGAAGTTATATGTTTGGATATAACTTCCCCCTTGGTGAAGAGCAACGCCTACCTAACACCTCTGCTTATCTATGGGTCACAGCACCCGGTTGGAAAAATGCAACTCCACATCGAATGAAAGTAATCAAATGAACGAGTATACAAATGAAAAAATGTGTAAATGAATGAGTGAATGTATAATGAAAATGTATATAATGAACATGTAATGAAATGTAATGAAATGAATACAGTCATTCTACCCGCGTATATTTGGGTTTTAACCACAGCCACCACGACACTCCCTTTAAGGAACCAACCTCAATGGTCAGAACTACTTACTGGTTCCACGACCAGATGACCTGCATTTTCTCAGACGCCCTATTTTCAACCTCAAGCCTACTTTGTCCTTCAATAAGGACGAGAAGGTCATCAACATAAGCAGAACATTCACAAGATTGCCCTAACTCTAGCAACAATGGTTCCATCATGAATGGTTCCATATTCCTCTCTGATTGGTGTTAAGTTTCCTTATCTTTAAAGACAAGTCTACATTCCACCACTTAATTTTATTACTATTTCTCCTAACCTTACGAAGCTTATTTCTATTGACCGAACCTACCCATTCATTTAGCTTAGCTACCTGAAGATCAACGTCCAAAGAACTAAAATCTTCGACAGACATGGTATATTCCTCTCTGATCCAATCAGAGTAATCAGACCAGGAGACACCATTTGTAAACCACCTTACATTCTGAAGGACCACAGACTCAACAGGCTCAGCCACCACAGACGAAATATCCACCTTTATCAGATTATGATCACTGAGGCTTACGCCCTCAATCACGTTCCAATCAAAGACAAATCTGTTGGCTGCATTATTAAGCAGACTCACATCAATGTCGCTTTGACCGTTAGGTCCAGAAAAGGTAAAAACCTCACATGGTTGATTAATTACATTAATACCATTAGCAGCGCACCACTCACTCAACATTTCACCACGAGAATGGCTTGAGTATTCTGCCGAAGATCTCGACATTTTACTATACCACATTGGTGAAATGGCGTTAGCATCCATCCCTATAATAAATGGAATATTACAAGCATTCAAGTGCACTGACCTCAAGAACTCGATATAGGCTTCCAGTGGATCGGAAAGTTTGCAGTACACACTAACAAAGATAAACCGACCGAAATATCCTTCAACAGAAACGGCCACACCCCATTTAGAAGATGTGACCTGAAGACATTCAAGCGCTGAATCAGCGACCACTACAGCAGACTGACCACAATCATCGGAGAAAATCCGAAATGCAGCAGTCAAACCCGCAACAGACTGTCTTTTTACAAACCTATTTGAACCATGCATCTGTTTGATGTATGGTTCCTGAATCAGTGCAACAACACACTCAAGCTCACCTATCGTTTGACCTAAAGCGCACGTAGAACTATACGACCTACCACAGTTTAGCTGAGCAAATGTAAACATAATTAGTGTCTAGCATTCGCTCTAGCTAACATACCGGCGTAAACCGGGCAGTTTTCTGACATCATTAGATGACCTGCCGGTTTAACCTTGAAATCACAATTTCGGCAACGTAACGCATTGACACAATTGAGTGCCCTATGACCTTGCACGCCACAACGACGACACACTTCGGAAGGAAAACGACAATCAGCTACTTTATGGTCAAAACCATAAGAACGATAGCAACCCATTACTGGGTTGAACTAACGGACCCTAAAACTAAACCACTTAATGTAGCAGCGACCATTCTCTAAAAGAGAGTTCATCACTGAGCTACAGCCTTCTAACATCACATTCAAAGAACCTTCTGACTTAGCGTCCTACGGACGACTGACTAACTTCACTTTCTTAGCAAAAGCATCCTGTGATATTTTTCCCTTAAAATTCAAATCGAACAACTCCTGCATGAACTCATCATGGGAGATCTGACTATAGACACCCTGAACTACAACCTTAGACCCTAACGTTTCCCTAACTGAAACGTCTAACCCTACTTCATTTAACTTAGTGTTAGCGGCTATTTTCTTTCTTTCTGCCACCGAAGGAGTCCGAATTATGGCATCACCATTTTTCAATGGCTTAACACCAAGTATTCTGACTCCCAAGGTGAGACCTATTTCCCTAACTACCTTGTTTACTACATCTTTAGATGATGCCTTTGCATCCTTACTCCTAACAACCAACGACCACGTCTCAGTGGGCTTAATCATTTGCTTCGAATCTATTACAGGGCCTACCTTACTGCTATTTGCAGTATTACTAACAACACTACTGTAAGACTGATCTGCTCTACCTACTTTGTTGGCAACAGCATGCCCACCTGAAGAAAACCACTTTTCAAAAACGTATTTAAGCAAATGAGAATTATTAAAAATAGCACAGCAAAACACTCAATATCAAGAATGTGAGAAAATACTACAATTCCGTAAAATCACACACAATTTCAACGAGCGTGGGAAAAAACAATTTCGCAAATTCACACACAACATCAACGAGCGTGGGAAAATACAATTCTGCAATCTCGCACACAGTATCAATTACCGTGGGAAACAACAATTTTGCAATTCCCACACAAATCAAGGAATGTCGGAAAACCTACAATTTCGTAAATTCACACACAATTATATACTAGTAACGTATTTAAGCAAATGAGAATTATTAAAAATAGCACAGCAAAATTCTACAATATGAGCAAATACCATAAAATTTCTTAGAAAATAAATACTCACAGCGCAATTTGTAGTCACTATTTTTTTTTTTTTTTTTTTTTTTTTTTTTTTTTTTTTTTTTTTTTTGCGGCAAGGAGGAGTGGAATGCCTACGCACTGACCACAATCCGGCGGCCCGGAAAGTGAGTGTCCGACTTGCACGGACTAAACCAACTCCCCCTCATTCCTAGAGACCTTGTCCTACCCCGGGACTACGTTAGTATTACTTCAAGGTAGGGTCTCTATTAGTCATCTAAGACTTCCATCGGTGTGACCTGCGTCCAGGCCCCGCATCTGCTGCAGGTGATTAACCTTATCCTTCGTCTTTGTGTGATTCATCTGGTTTACTCCAGTTGTCTTCTGTCAAGGTCTACTTTTTTCAATCTCAGGATCTTTTCAGCAAACATTTTTACGCGATCCCAGTTTGTTATGTCTTCGATCATTTTTCCCGTTACCGTCCTGGGAGTGAAGGTACCAACTTGCGTTGCAATTGCTTCTCGTTCGGGCAACCACTTATTGCACTCAAAGAACGTGTGTTCCGCGGTATCATCCTCCGCTCCGCAATATATGCAATTTGGTGACTCTACTTTGCGCATGCGATAGAGATAGCTGTTAAAGTATCCATGTCCCGACAGAAACTGAGTGAGGTAGTAGTTAACCTCGCCAAAGTCTCTTGCTAGCCAGGTTTTTAGATCTGGGATAAGCCTTGCAGTCCATCGTCCACGGCTATCTGAGTCCCAGCGTTGCTGCCATACTGCAATGGTTCTGCGTCTTACCAACTGCTTGTCGGTGTTGTTGTTTCCCATTCGTTTTGCCTGCCAACATGTTTTTCGCTCTTGAGCCTGTAGGTCAATAGGAATATTTCCAGTAATCACGAGAACCGCTGCTTCTGAAACGGTGTGATACGCTGAACATATCCTTAGAGCTGCTGTTCGCTGCACTGACGCTAACGCTCTTCTTCGGTATTCTGCTTGTAGTGCGTCTGCCCATATTTCGCTTCCGTATAGAAGAATGGAATTTACCGTAGCCATGAGGAGCTGTCTTTTACTCTGTGTGGGTCCCCTTATGTTTGCCATAAGTCTGCTCAATGCTGCTGTAGCTTTGCCCGCTTTAGATGCCGCTTCTTCAATCTGAGCCCAGAATGTTAGTCTGGAGTCCAGTCGAAGGCCTAAATATTTGACTGTTTTTTGTGACATTAAAGTTTTGTCGCATACTCGCATTTCGACTTCTAGCTGTATATGCTTTCTTGTGAGAAAGATCAACTCTGTTTTCTCCGCGGCGAGTTTGAGTCCGTGATCCTCTAACCATTCCTGTGTTCGTATCATTACCATGGTTAGCTTTCGTTGCGCTTCTTCTATATTTCTTGCCTTTATCACTGCTGCAACATCATCTGCAAATGCCACCAGATGTGTATCATCCGGCATTTCCAGCTCTAAGATACCATTGTAATTATCATTCCACAGCTCAGGTCCGAGAACTGATCCTTGTGCAGCTCCTGATGTGATTTGTTTTTCTTTTGGTCCATCGTGGGTGTCGTAGACTAGCACGCGATTTTTCAAATAACTAGCTATTATATCCATCAGGTAGCGTGGTACTCTAAACTTGTTTTCCAGTGTATTGAGAATATCAGCCCATCTTACACTATTGAACGCGTTTCGTACGTCAAGTGTTGCAAGCAAGACAATGTTCCTCGAATAGTGGTTACCAGTCTGTGCAGTCTTTACTGCCGTAACTATATCTTCTATTGCACCTAGCGTGCAGCGTCCTGTCCTGAAACCATGCTGTCTCGGTGACAAGCCACCTGCTGATTCGATTGCTGTTGTAAGTCGAGGCTTGATCAGTCTTTCAAGGAGTTTTCCAGCGGTGTCGAGCATGCAGAGTGGTCGGTATGCTTCAGCACGTTCTGGGTCGCCTTTACCCTTACTAATTAAAGTTAGTTTCTGTTTCTTCCAAATTTCCGGAAAGTTGCCTTCCATTAAACAAGCATTGTACATTTCTAGGAGTACATGTGGTCGTTCATTTGCAATCACTTTTAGTATCTCAGCCGGTATTCCATCTGGCCCCGGAGCTTTATTATTTTTTAGCGCACTAGCAGCTGCAAAAAGCTCTTGTTGAGTAAATAGTGGCGGCATTTCTCTCGGGAGATCATCTGATCTGCTTGGGAGCACCTCATGTGTCGGGAATAATGTGTCAACTATTTCCTTCATTTTTTCGCTTCCTAGTGCTGGGGTGGGTTGTCTGGCACCCAGCTTTTTAGTTACAATCTTGTATCCGGTGCCCCATGGATTGTTGTTTATACCTTCTCTTAGTTCTTCCCACTTCGCCTTTTTGCTTTGTTTTATGGCTTCTTTCAAATTTTTCTTAGCTATTTTAAACTCCACCTCCTCTATTTCAGCAGTACTTCTTCTCCGGGCTCTGGTCAGCTTTCGCCTGCACCTCAAACATATGGTCCTCATTTCCGCGATTTGCTCGGTCCACCAGTATGCGGCTTTCTTTCGGGTTGATCTTCCCACTTTTGGCATGGAAACATTACAAGCTTGTAGAATGCTATTCATGGTGTATACTGTTAGTGTGGTCGAGTTTAGTAAGGGATCTCTATCTGCAACCCTGCTGTCTATAGCAGCAAGTAGAGATGGTACATCTAAACAGTCCACCCTCCATTTCCGCGTACCGCTAGGTTGGTAATCTGTTGCAGCGCTATCCCGCAGTGTAATCTTGAATTCAATATATTGGTGATCGCTGCCGGTATAATCCTCCAGCACTTTCCAGTCTCTGAGTGCCCCTGAAAACATATCCGACACAAGTGTTATATCTGGAGTTGTGGCTTCGCATCCGGGTCTTCTGAATGTTGTAGCGAAACTTAAGTTTGCTACTGTAAGCCCCAATCTAGATACCATGTCAAGTACTCGTCGACCGCGTGAGTTTGTCGTCGTGGAACCCCATTCGATTGCTTTAGAGTTGAAGTCCCCTGCAATAATTAGGGAGCCTCCGATTTCTCTAGCCTTATCTTCTATATTATGGAGTTTGTTTTCAAATTCACCAATAGTGTCATTGGGTGTTAGATAGCAGCTTATAACAGTGTAATCATTTGTCCTCACCCATACATAACCTTCCCCGCTTCCATTATTCACAGCGTTAAGTGTTCCTTTTGATGGCGTCCAAATAGCTGCGGTTCCAGTGTGGTCCTCATACCATCCTGTGCTACTACTTTTCTTGTATTGCTCGCTTATGATGACGACGTCGATTTTTCGTTCTAGAACTAATTGAGAGAGCAGAGCGTCAGCCGTCTTGCTCCTATGCATATTTGCTTGGAGTATTCTCATATCCTTTTGCTAGTTTCACATTTATGGGAACCCGGTATGTGGTCCACCTTGATGTATCCTTTACTTGCGCAAATGCAGCATTTTGGCGGCCTTGTGCACTCTTTCAGCTTGTGTCCGCTTTCTCCGCATCGAATGCATAGGCCTTGACCTTTCCTGTCAGGTCCTTTGCAATCGTATTGAAGATGTCCTGTTTCGAAGCATCTGTAACAGCGTTTTACATCTTGTAAGAGTTTAATTCTGCATCTTACTAAGCCCACACGAATACGTTCCGTCTTTTGTAGTGTTTTAGCAGCTTGGCTTGATATGCATACATAGGCTCTCCGTTGTTCTCTGGTATTTGCACCAGAAAGTGCAATTCTTACTGCCGCTCTTACCTCATCATCTGTTGTAAGGCTATCCAAGTCGCGTTTTTCTATTTTTGCACGGGGTTTCAATTCAGTTATCTTTGCCACCTCTCCCATTGTTCCTTTTAATTCGGCATAAAAGTCGTTTTTTTACCACCTTTTCCTAGTTCTAAAAGTACAGCCCCACTCTTAGTTTTACGTATGGACCGGATGGCCACCTCTTCATCATCTGGCTTTATCTTCGTTCGGAGGTCCTTAAGAATATCCGCGTATGTGTGTCCTTCGTTTGGTTTGATGAGGACAGCTTCCGGTTTCTCACGGATCCTGGGCTTCTCTTTTCGTTTTGCCGCTTTCTTTGGAGGTGCTTCAGGCTTTTTTGACGTTTTTTGTTTTTTGCCTGTTACCTTTACCCATTTTTCTTCGTTTTTTCCTTCAGCGCCTTCTGTGGGGGCTTCAGATTCTTTCGTTTTCTGCTTTTTCTCTGGTGTTTCCGCCACTGGGCTTGTAGCTGTACGTTTTTGTCGCTGCACGGTTTGTGTGTCTACCGCATTGGTATCCCTTCGTGCCTTTTTTTTTAACTTCTGCCTTAAGCCAACGACGGTGGTAGTAAGCCATCGTATCGAACTGCGTCGCCAGTTCATGTACCCCCTCTTTAATGTCCGTCGAGACATTTCTTTGCCGATTTACGGCTTGCTTTATTTTGTTTAAGGCGACTATGCATTTTTCGAATGTCATCGCCTCTTCGCTCTTCATTCTCTGGGCAATATCATTTCCCGGTGAAATGAGTACATTTGTTTGTGGTGGCACCTTTGGCGTGCCCTCGTCCATTGCGGACTTCCTTTGGTCATCCTGCAGTGGCACTTTCGGTAACATCTGTGGTGTGTTAATATCATTTCCCACTGAAATGAGTACATTCTTTTGTGGTGGCACCTTTGGCGTGCCCTCGTCCATTGCGGACTTCCTTTGGCCATCTTGCAGTGGCACTCTCGGTAACATCTGTGGTGTGTTTTTGTTTTCTTTATTCATATCGATAGGGTCCAAACTCCTAGCCGCTATCGATGTTCGATTGTATAGTCGCTCGTAACGATCCCCATGGTTATCTATGCAAAGCAGGGAGGCCATGCGAGGGTTGACACAATTCCTTATGGGAGGTTGTGTTCAGAGCCAGGATCTGGCGCAAGTCAGGAGTACTCTCAACTGAGCCTATACCACCAACTTAATGGTGACGAGACATCGAACGTACTTGGAGACTTGCCAAGTTTTAAAAGGACGAAGGAAGATGTGGCATTAACCTGGAAGCCATTTCTATGAGATTTCACTCTCATATACTCAGGTAACAGAATACCACATCCGCCAGCCCAAAAATCATCGTTTAAGTAGTTTGTTCCAGTATGCCATAATCAGGATCTTACTGGGCTCAATCCTGATGGGTGTTTAAAACCCTGAATTCATAATCACGTCTATTTGATATGCATTGTCTGTTTCAGTGTGCATATTTTCAGCTTACGTGCCTAGTATAGTTTTCGTTGGGCACGAAAGAACTCCATCGATGGTGCAGATGCTCGCTCTCGGAACAGTGCACTCCCCTGTATCCCTCGATGATGCGCAGCTGTTTAACCACTCTCTGCGCACTTGGATGTCCCTCGTTGCCATCCCGGGATGGTGGACGCTTACTTAGAGCCGGCGTCTACTCGGCTCAGCTCAGGAGCTTCTCAGGGCTTTTGTGACCTTTTACGTCACACCCTCCGACGCCTGGCTGGATTTTAGTCGCCTCGTACGACAGGCATGCCTTACCGCGGGAATATTCTAACCCCTATCCCGCAGGGGGATTTGTAGCCACTATTGGCAATAGATAAATTACCAATACCAACCCTTATTTAATTTGCAAAGCAATGAAATCACTTACACAAATTCAAATACGAATTTTATACAAAGCACAAGCAAATTTATACTCAATACAGCGCACAAAAATAACACGCACAATGAAAGCACGCCTGCTCGCAACGAATGTTCAAAAAGAACTGGGGTAAATAGGGACATGAAGTTCCGGAGTTTTACGTGATTACCTGCCGTGTAGGCTTAACATCACGGCGTTCTTCACACGCGCATCGGTATATTGCGCCGATGAACGCTCCATTGGAAATCGTAAGAAATTCCGCCGGTACCAGTTGAAGTTATATGTTTGGATATAACTTCCCCCTTGGTGAAGAGCAACGCCTACCTAACACCTCTGCTTATCTATGGGTCACAGCACCCGGTTGGAAAAATGCAACTCCACATCGAATGAAAGTAATCAAATGAACGAGTATACAAATGAAAAAATGTGTAAATGAATGAGTGAATGTATAATGAAAATGTATATAATGAACATGTAATGAAATGTAATGAAATGAATACAGTCATTCTACCCGCGTATATTTGGGTTTTAACCACAGCCACCACGACACTCCCTTTAAGGAACCAACCTCAATGGTCAGAACTACTTGCTGGTTCCACGACCAGATGACCTGCATTTTCTCAGACGCCCTATTTTCAACCTCAAGCCTACTTTGTCCTTCAATAAGGACGAGAAGGTCATCAACATAAGCAGAACATTCACAAGATTGCCCTAACTCTAGCAACAATGGTTCCATCATGAATGGTTCCATATTCCTCTCTGATTGGTGTTAAGTTTCCTTATCTTTAAAGACAAGTCTACATTCCACCACTTAATTTTATTACTATTTCTCCTAACCTTACGAAGCTTATTTCTATTGACCGAACCTACCCATTCATTTAGCTTAGCTACCTGAAGATCAACGTCCAAAGAACTAAAATCTTCGACAGACATGGTATATTCCTCTCTGATCCAATCAGAGTAATCAGACCAGGAGACACCATTTGTAAACCACCTTACATTCTGAAGGACCACAGACTCAACAGGCTCAGCCACCACAGACGAAATATCCACCTTTATCAGATTATGATCACTGAGGCTTACGCCCTCAATCACATTCCAATCAAAGACAAATCTGTTGGCTGCATTATTAAGCAGACTCACATCAATGTCGCTTTGACCGTTAGGTCCAGAATAGGTAAAAACCTCACATGGTTGATTAATTACATTAATACCATTAGCAGCGCACCACTCACTCAACATTTCACCACGAGAATGGCTTGAGTATTCTGCCGAAGATCTCGACATTTTACTATACCACATTGGTGAAATGGCGTTAGCATCCATCCCTATAATAAATGGAATATTACAAGCATTCAAGTGCACTGACCTCAAGAACTCGATATAGGCTTCCAGTGGATCGGAAAGTTTGCAGTACACACTAACAAAGATAAACCGACCGAAATATCCTTCAACAGAAACGGCCACACCCCATTTAGAAGATGTGACCTGAAGACATTCAAGCGCTGAATCAGCGACCACTACAGCAGACTGACCACAATCATCGGAGAAAATCCGAAATGCAGCAGTCAAACCCGCAACAGACTGTCTTTTTACAAACCTATTTGAACCATGCATCTGTTTGATGTATGGTTCCTGAATCAGTGCAACAACACACTCAAGCTCACCTATCGTTTGACCTAAAGCGCACGTAGAACTATACGACCTACCACAGTTTAGCTGAGCAAATGTAAACATAATTAGTGTCTAGCATTCGCTCTAGCTAACATACCGGCGTAAACCGGGCAGTTTTCTGACATCATTAGATGACCTGCCGGTTTAACCTTGAAATCACAATTTCGGCAACGTAACGCATTGACACAATTGAGTGCCCTATGACCTTGCACGCCACAACGACGACACACTTCGGAAGGAAAACGACAATCAGCTACTTTATGGTCAAAACCATAAGAACGATAGCAACCCATTACTGGGTTGAACTAACGGACCCTAAAACTAAACCACTTAATGTAGCAGCGACCATTCTCTAAAAGAGAGTTCATCACTGAGCTACAGCCTTCTAACATCACATTCAAAGAACCTTCTGACTTAGCGTTCTACGGACGACTGACTAACTTCACTTTCTTAGCAAAAGCATCCTGTGATATTTTCCCTTAAAATTCAAATCGAACAACTCCTGCATGAACTCATCATGGGAGATCTGACTATAGACACCCTGAACTACAACCTTAGACCCTAACGTTTCCCTAACTGAAACGTCTAACCCTACTTCATTTAACTTAGTGTTAGCGGCTATTTTCTTTCTTTCTGCCACCGAAGGAGTCCGAATTATGGCCTCACCATTTTTCAATGGCTTAACACCAAGTATTCTGACTCCCAAGGTGGGACCTATTTCCCTAACTACTTTGTTTACTACATCTTTAGATGATGCCTTTGCATCCTTACTTCTAACAACCAACGACCACGTCTCAGTGGGCTTAATCATTTGCTTCGAATCTATTACAGGGCCTACCTTACTGCTATTTGCAGTATTACTAACAACACTACTGTAAGACTGATCTGCTCTACCTACTTTGTTGGCAACAGCATGCCCACCTGAAGAAAACCACTTTTCAAAAACGTATTTAAGCAAATGAGAATTATTAAAAATAGCACAGCAAAACACTCAATATCAAGAATGTGAGAAAATACTACAATTCCGTAAAATCACACACAATTTCAACGAGCGTGGGAAAAAACAATTTCGCAAATTCACACACAACATCAACGAGCGTGGGAAAATACAATTCTGCAATCTCGCACACAGTATCAATTACCGTGGGAAACAACAATTTTGCAATTCCCACACAAATCAAGGAATGTCGGAAAACCTACAATTTCGTAAATTCACACACAATTATATACTAGTAACGTATTTAAGCAAATGAGAATTATTAAAAATAGCACAGCAAAATTCTACAATATGAGCAAATACCATAAAATTTCTTAGAAAATAAATACTCACAGCGCAATTTGTAGCCACTATTGGCAATAGATAAATTACCAATACCAACCCTTATTTAATTTGCAAAGCAATGAAATCACTTACACAAATTCAAATACGAATTTTATACAAAGCACAAGCAAATTTATACTCAATACAGCGCACAAAAATAACACGCACAATGAAAGCACGCCTGCTCGCAACGAATGTTCAAAAAGAACTGGGGTAAATAGGGACATGAAGTTCCGGAGTTTTACGTGATTACCTGCCGTGTAGGCTTAACATCACGGCGTTCTTCACACACGCATCGGTATATTGCGCCGATGAACGCCCCATTGGAAATCGTAAGAAATTCCGCCGGTACCAGTTGAAGTTATATGTTTGGATATAACTTCCCCCTTGGTGAGGAGCAACGCCTACCTAACACCTCTGCTTATCTATGGGTCACAGCACCCGGTTGGAAAAATGCAACTCCACATCGAATGAAAGTAATCAAATGAACGAGTATACAAATGAAAAAATGTGTAAATGAATGAGTGAATGTATAATGAAAATGTATATAATGAACATGTAATGAAATGTAATGAAATGAATACAGTCATTCTACCCGCGTATATTTGGGTTTTAACCACAGCCACCACGACACTCCCTTTAAGGAACCAACCTCAATGGTCAGAACTACTTGCTGGTTCCACGACCAGATGACCTGCATTTTCTCAGACGCCCTATTTTCAACCTCAAGCCTACTTTGTCCTTCAATAAGGACGAGAAGGTCATCAACATAAGCAGAACATTCACAAGATTGCCCTAACTCTAGCAACAATGGTTCCATCATGAATGGTTCCATATTCCTCTCTGATTGGTGTTAAGTTTCCTTATCTTTAAAGACAAGTCTACATTCCACCACTTAATTTTATTACTATTTCTCCTAACCTTACGAAGCTTATTTCTATTGACCGAACCTACCCATTCATTTAGCTTAGCTACCTGAAGATCAACGTCCAAAGAACTAAAATCTTCGACAGACATGGTATATTCCTCTCTGATCCAATCAGAGTAATCAGACCAGGAGACACCATTTGTAAACCACCTTACATTCTGAAGGACCACAGACTCAACAGGCTCAGCCACCACAGACGAAACATCCACCTTTATCACATTATGATCACTGAGGCTTACGCCCTCAATCACGTTCCAATCAAAGACAAATCTGTTGGCTGCATTATTAAGCAGACTCACATCAATGTCGCTTTGACCGTTAGGTCCAGAAAAGGTAAAAACCTCACATGGTTGATTAATTACATTAATACCATTAGCAGCGCACCACTCACTCAACATTTCACCGCGAGAATGGCTTGAGTATTCTGCCGAAGATCTCGACATTTTACTATACCACATTGGTGAAATGGCGTTAGCATCCATCCCTATAATAAATGGAATATTACAAGCATTCAAGTGCACTGACCTCAAGAACTCGATATAGGCTTCCAGTGGATCGGAAAATTTGCAGTACACACTAACAAAGATAAACCGACCGAAATATCCTTCAACAGAAACGGCCACACCCCATTTAGAAGATGTGACCTGAAGACATTCAAGCGCTGAATCAGCGACCACTACAGCAGACTGACCACAATCATCGGAGAAAATCCGAAATGCAGCAGTCAAACCCGCAACAGACTGTCTTTTTACAAACCTATTTGAACCATGCATCTGTTTGATGTATGGTTCCTGAATCAGTGCAACAACACACTCAAGCTCACCTATCGTTTGACCTAAAGCGCACGTAGAACTATACGACCTACCACAGTTTAGCTGAGCAAATATAAACATAATTAGTGTCTAGCATTCGCTCTAGCTAACATACCGGCGTAAACCGGGCAGTTTTCTGACATCATTAGATGACCTGCCGGTTTAACCTTGAAATCACAATTTCGGCAACGTAACGCATTGACACAATTGAGTGCCCTATGACCTTGCACGCCACAACGACGACACACTTCGGAAGGAAAACGACAATCAGCTACTTTATGGTCAAAACCATAAGAACGATAGCAACCCATTACTGGGTTGAACTAACGGACCCTAAAACTAAACCACTTAATGTAGCAGCGACCATTCTCTAAAAGAGAGTTCATCACTGAGCTACAGCCTTCTAACATCACATTCAAAGAACCTTCTGACTTAGCGTCCTACGGACGACTGACTAACTTCACTTTCTTAGCAAAAGCATCCTGTGATATTTTTCCCTTAAAATTCAAATCGAACAACTCCTGCATGAACTCATCATGGGAGATCTGACTATAGACACCCTGAACTACAACCTTAGACCCTAACGTTTCCCTAACTGAAACGTCTAACCCTACTTCATTTAACTTAGTGTTAGCGGCTATTTTCTTTCTTTCTGCCACCGAAGGAGTCCGAATTATGGCCTCACCATTTTTCAATGGCTTAACACCAAGTATTCTGACTCCCAAGGTGGGACCTATTTCCCTAACTACCTTGTTTACTACATCTTTAGATGATGCCTTTGCATCCTTACTCCTAACAACCAACGACCACGTCTCAGTGGGCTTAATCATTTGCTTCGAATCTATTACAGGGCCTACCTTACTGCTATTTGCAGTATTACTAACAACACTACTGTAAGACTGATCTGCTCTACCTACTTTGTTGGCAACAGCATGCCCACCTGAAGAAAACCACTTTTCAAAAACGTATTTAAGCAAATGAGAATTATTAAAAATAGCACAGCAAAACACTCAATATCAAGAATGTGAGAAAATACTACAATTCCGTAAAATCACACACAATTTCAACGAGCGTGGGAAAAAACAATTTCGCAAATTCACACACAACATCAACGAGCGTGGGAAAATACAATTCTGCAATTTCGCACACAGTATCAATTACCGTGGGAAACAACAATTTTGCAATTCCCACACAAATCAAGGAATGTCGGAAAACCTACAATTTCGTAAATTCACACACAATTATATACTAGTAACGTATTTAAGCAAATGAGAATTATTAAAAATAGCACATCAAAATTCTACAATATGAGCAAATACAATAAAATTTCTTAAAAAATAAATACTCACAGCGCAATTTGTAGCCACTATTGGCAATAAATAAATTACCAATACCAACCCTTATTTAACTTGCAAAGCAATGAAATCACTTACACAAATTCAAATACGAATTTTATACAAAACACAAGCAAATTTATACTCAATACAGCGCACAAAAATAACACGCACAATGAAAGCACGTCTGCTCGCAACGAATGTTCAAAAAGAACTGGGGTAAATAGGGACATTAAGTTCCGGAGTTTTACGTGATTACCTGCCGTGTAGGCTTAACATCACGGCGTTCTTCACACACGCATCGGTATATTGCGCCGATGAACGCCCCATTGGAAATCGTAAGAAATTCCGCCGGTACCAGTTGAAGTTATATGTTTGGATATAACTTCCCCCTTGGTGAGGAGCGACGCCTACCTAACACCTCTGCTTATCTATGGGTCACAGCACCCGGTTGGAAAAATGCAACTCCACATCGAATGAAAGTAATCAAATGAACGAGTATACAAATGAAAAAATGTGTAAATGAATGAGTGAATGTATAATGAAAATGTATATAATGAACATGTAATGAAATGTAATGAAATGAATACAGTCATTCTACCCGCGTATATTTGGGTTTTAACCACAGCCACCACGACACTCCCTTTAAGGAACCAACCTCAATGGTCAGAACTACTTGCTGGTTCCACGACCAGATGACCTGCATTTTCTCAGACGCCCTATTTTCAACCTCAAGCCTACTTTGTCCTTCAATAAGGACGAGAAGGTCATCAACATAAGCAGAACATTCACAAGATTGCCCTAACTCTAGCAACAATGGTTCCATCATGAATGGTTCCATATTCCTCTCTGATTGGTGTTAAGTTTCCTTATCTTTAAAGACAAGTCTACATTCCACCACTTAATTTTATTACTATTTCTCCTAACCTTACGAAGCTTATTTCTATTGACCGAACCTACCCATTCATTTAGCTTAGCTACCTGAAGATCAACGTCCAAAGAACTAAAATCTTCGACAGACATGGTATATTCCTCTCTGATCCAATCAGAGTAATCAGACCAGGAGACACCATTTGTAAACCACCTTACATTCTGAAGGACCACAGACTCAACAGGCTCAGCCACCACAGACGAAACATCCACCTTTATCAAATTATGATCACTGAGGCTTACGCCCTCAATCACGTTCCAATCAAAGACAAATCTGTTGGCTGCATTATTAAGCAGACTCACATCAATGTCGCTTTGACCGTTAGGTCCAGAATAGGTAAAAACCTCACATGGTTGATTAATTACATTAATACCATTAGCAGCGCACCACTGACTCAACATTTCACCGCGAGAATGGCATGAGTATTCTGCCGAAGATCTCGACATTTTACTATACCACATTGGTGAAATGGCGTTAGCATCCATCCCTATAATAAATGGAATATTACAAGCATTCAACTGCACTGACCTCAAGAACTCGATATAGGCTTCCAGTGGATCGGAAAATTTGCAGTACACACTAACAAAGATAAACCGACCGAAACATCCTTCAACAGAAACGGCCACACACCATTTAGAAGATGTGACCTGAAGACATTCAAGCGCTGAATCAGCGACCACTACAGCAGACTGACCACAATCATCGGAGAAAATCCGAAATGCAGCAGTCAAACCCGCAACAGACTGTCTTTTTACAAACCTATTTGAACCATGCATCTGTTTGATGTATGGTTCCTGAATCAGTGCAACAACACACTCAAGCTCACCTATCGTTTGACCTAAAGCGCACATAGAACTACTTTAGCTGAGCAAAAGTAGCTTTAGCTGAGCGTAGGGTAAATGTTACATGTGTGCATTTACTTTCATTTACACGAATGCGCCAGTTGGCTAACCATGTTTCAATGAGTTCGAGGTGTTCAATTAAGTCCCTAGATGCTATGAATCTATTTTGGTGAGAACTAAGGACAGCAGTGTCATCAGCAAACGTAGATGTCACAAGACGAGAGTTGCTTGGTATATCCGAAGTAAACAGGATATAAAGTATTGGACCTAGAACACTGCCTTGAGGAACTCCAGCCTTTATGTCTAGATTAGCTGTTGTATGGCTTCCAACTTTTATATGGAATTTCCTGTCCTGAAGATATGACTCTAGTATTTTGTGAGAGTAGTCAGGAGTGAGTTCCTTGATTTTATAAATAAGTCCAGCGTGCCAAACCTTGTCAAAAGCTTGTGCTATATCAAGAAATATAGCAGAGCAGAATTTTTTATCTTCAAATGCTTTCCTAATCTCATTTGTTATGCGATTCACTTGCTCGATGGTGCCATGTTTGGCACGAAAACCAAATTGGTGGTGAGGTATTATGTTATTTTGCTGTAGATATGTTGTTATCTTCCCGAGAAGCATTCGTTCAAAAAGTTTTGACAGCATTGTAAAAGACTTATTGGTCTATATGAAGACGGTAATGTTAAGTTTTTTCCTGGTTTTGGAATCATTATAATTTGTGAAATTTTCCAGCTTTGAGGAAAGTACCCAAGTCGAAGTATTGCGTTAAATATTTTTGTCAGTATTTTGAAAGCTATTTGAGGTAACTCTATTAGCATTTTTGCTGTAATTTGGTCATATCCTGGGGACTTGTTGACGCATAATTGGGTTTTTGCAACCTGTTGAATCTGTTTGGTTTTGAGTTTAAGACGCCCATAACTGACTAGAGGAGATTGAATTGGTAGTTCAAAGTTATTGGTCGGAGGATTTGGTTGAAATACCTGACTTAAATGGTCTGCGAACACATTTGCTTTGTCTACTTCATCCCTAGCCCATTTTCCGTCGGCTTGCCTGAGCGGTGGTGCACTCTCCTTAGGTGTTTTTAATTTCCTTACCGATCGTCATAGGGAATAATTCGTACTTTCTGTAGGTGTTAACTTTCGTACGTAGGTGTTCAAACTATTTTCCATCTCTATGAGCAATGATTTTTTTAGGCGTTGTTTAGCTGCCAAAAACTTGAATTTACTTGTAGGTGATCTATGCTTTTGCCACATCCGTCTCAGATGTCTTTTTTCTCTGACGATATTTTCAATTGCATCTGAAGACTTTCTTGTAGATCTAGTAAAAGTTATTTTATCAGTAGGAGTAGCGTGCTTAGCAGCCAATTTTAAAACTGTGTCAAATCCATTAAGAGCCGAATCGATTTCACTTACACACTGTAGAGATGGGTTTATATCTAAGTGGCTACTAATATATTGACGATATCTTAGCCAATTGGTTTTCTTTGACGTCAGTTTTGGTGCACTTTGATTGTTTATAGGTACCTTAAATAAGGTTATAAAAACTGGAGAGTGATCGGATGATAGTTCGAAGCTAGAGTGGGCAGATATTAGTTCGCGGTCAATATTTTTCACTACACAAAAGTCGATTAGATCTGGTATTTTTTTGGGGTCAGATGGCCAGTAAGTGGGTTGTCCTGATGATATGAAATCTAAATTGTTGCGGCGATTTGTAATGGTAGAGTAGAGTTGCTTTCCTTTTGGGTTTATTAGACGGGAGCCCCAGTATGTATGTTTAGCATTAAAGTCTCCCGCTGCTATAAATTTTTTACCGAGATTATAAAAGAAATCCACGAATTGAGCTTCTGTTACAAGAAATCTAGGAGGACAGTAGACAGCACTGAGCACGACTTCATCTTCAATGAATTTAATACATATTGACGTAGCTTGTATGTGGGCTGTGGAGTGCTGTTCTAGGACGTGATGCTTAATTCTTGAATTAATTAGAATTCCTGTTCCCCCGTGGGGCTTATCTTCAGGATGGTTTGTGAAGTAGAAATTGAATCCAGGTACAGAGAAGTTGTGTTTACTACATAGATGGGTTTCAGATATTAGAAAAACATCAATATTGTGGGACGACAGAAAATTTATGATTTCAAGTTTGTGCTGGCGGATGCCGTTGGCATTCCAGTGACACATTCTAAGACAGTTCATTTATTAGCTGAAAGAAACTGCATCATTTGGTTTTGAGTTTTTACTATATCTTGCACTAAGTTTTGCATTGAGGCCATAAAGTTCGTCATAAGCTGGGTAAGAGTTATTAGCATTGATTCTAAGTTTTGATTGGGGGTTACTGAATTTTCAGGAATTTGTTTAACTAAACCATTTTTTAAGACGGCTGAGTATGAATTAGCTGTTTCAACTTCTTTTGTGATTGTTTGGTTAATATTGACTGGATTTTGTGGAATTATGGATGGAGCATTTGGTACCTTTTCGGAGCGAGGGATAGCTTTATTCTTAATTTCGATATAAATTGGACAGCCACGGTAGTTTGCAGTATGATTACCACCACAGTTGTTACATTTTCTGGAATTTATGTTGTTTTTATCTGTACTGCATTGAGTTGAGTGGTGAGCACCACCGCAGGCCACACAAACTTTGCGCAGAGTACAATAACTTTTAGTATGCCCAAATTCCTGACAGTTTAGACATTGCACTGGAGTTTTGCGTTTATGAGGCTCCTCCACTGTTATCTTACGGTTTAGCAAGAAACGCAAGTGGTAAATTGGATGAATCTCGTTATTTTTTAATTTTTTAGTATCTGGTTCTTATTCAATTTTATATAAAGGTTGAGGAATTTTATCTTTGTTTTTTATGTTAAAAACTGATTTTACCTCAAAGCCAGCATTTTCAACAGCAATTTTTATTTCTTCAGTATCAGCATTCGGTTCGATGCCTTTAACAACTACTTCTATTCCCTTGCTACTTTTGAGCTGATAAGTATAAAAATTTTTGGAGTTTTCCTTTAAATAGTCGTTAATCTTACGGAACTGGTGTTCGGTTTCAGTTTGTATCTTCGTTTCTTCAA
>NC_051848.1:101646076-101647605 GCF_002237135.1 Teleopsis dalmanni
CGAATGCTACAAAAGGCTTATGGGGAATCAGTTTTATCGAAAACTCAATTTTATGAGTGGTACAAAGCCTTTCAGGACGGTCGTACGACCGTCGAAGACATTTCGCAACGCACTACTGAGGTGAACTGGTTTCAACAGCTGCCGTAAACGAACTGTATGACAGATCGCGCTCATTTTTGGCATAGTAATTAAGGACAGTGCTGACAAACTACATAAACTTAAAATATCGAAAAATATACAGCGCGCGAATTTTAAATGAGAATTTCCGAAAACTTTTCAGTCTTAATGTAGACTTTTGGAGGAGGAGTAGCTTCCCATGCTGCCTCTTGAATAGATCTGGTTAGGTATTCAGTCGCTTCAATTATATCTTCTTCAGTTTTTAGTGGCATTTTGACGTTTAGAGACGATGACAACATTGTTTCAAATATAGTCCAATTTGTTTGCTTGTTGTATAATTGACATTTTTGGATCTTGTTTCTAAGGTCTTTATCTATTATTACAATCACTGGTGAATGGTCCGATGATAAATCTAAGCTGGTCTTACATTGCACATGTTCATAAAGGAAGCCTTTGGTAACGCAGAAATCAATAAGATCAGGAATTTTATCTGTATCTGATGGCCAGTATGTGGGCTCTCCTGTGGAAAAAACTTTAAGTTTCAAGAGTCTCACTGCTTTGTATAATTCACGTCCCTTTGTTGTGGTTAGTCGTGATCCCCAGAATATATTTTTCGCATTGAATTAATTAAACTATTTTCGCATTGAAATAAACTAAACTATTAATTGAACTATTAATTAAATAGTAACACCAGATTTATCCATCTTTGGGTCATACTTATTGTCTTGAATATATATAGAACATCAAAGAACTAACTGCCAAAGGTTCTCCCGTCTAATGATCGGTTAAAACAACGGGGATTACTACACGATATCATCTAAGTTACAGTATATAATATTCCCGACTTAATAACAATAATACTGACTAGGTTTTATGTTTTATATATAACATCCGTATAAATATTTTTGTAGTCTGAAGTTCGTTACCTACTGCTTTTATATATGATATTGTAAAACTACGTAGTTGGATCCAAATAACGTATTTTCACAAAGAAAATTTAAGAAAATTTTAGTAACATTTTATTTACTAATATTAAGTGCTGCTATAATACTCGTATAAATATATGTTTCAGACAAATACTATTACAATACTTGGAGATATATACTACATATTTATTTATCGAAAGATGAATTGTGATAAGTGTAAGTTCATTAATACTTTAAATATATTTATACCAATATTAATATTTTACTGCAGCGACAACAAACGAGAACGGACCACTCAGCAACTAGAGCACCGAAGCCCTAAAATATAACGTAGGCAAGTAGCACATTAAACTTGGTGTCTAGGTTTCTTTGGAAAACCTTTTCATACATTTATATTTATTGTTAGAAGTAATCTAAAAAACTTTATAAAAACGAAAAAATTATAAATACACAAAAAAATTATATGGGATCTGGGAACTAGTGACA
>NC_051848.1:101647705-101649632 GCF_002237135.1 Teleopsis dalmanni
ATATATTAATAATGATATCTATAATTTAGTATCTAGTTGCGAAATTTGTATAGAATTCAAGATCTCTAACCCCATAGAAGAGTTTCTAAGCCACGAAGTGGTTTCAATTCCTTGGTTCAAAGTAGGAATAGACCTTTTCGAACTTAACAAAAGGACTTACTCGCTAGTAGTAGATTATTTTTCCACATCTATTGAGATCGAATCGTTAAACTCAGATTCTTTAAATTTAGCAGTTGTAACAAAATTGAAGAGCATATTTTCACGTCACGGAATACCAATGTACTTAATATCATACAATGGCCCGCCATTTAATTTTCTCGATTTCCAAAATTTTTTGTTGACTGGGGTGTAGATCATATCACGTCGAGTCAATATTTACCAAGGTCAAGTGGACTGGTTGAAAGATCAGTACAAATTATTAAAAAGTTACTTACTTGCTTACTTAAATAAATGTCTAGAAACAGGAGCGGATTACTATACAGCTTTACTTTAATATCGTGCGTCTCCTAAAAATAATTTTACAACTCCAGCTGAACTTTTAATGGTTAGAAAACTTAGAATGAAATTACCGTCAATGTCTAATAATTTAAAGTCTAAATTGCTGAACAAAGTAAAATAAGAAAATACTTATTCAAAAACAAATCAAAATCAAATCAAAAAGAGCCTCAAAATTTCTAAAGCCTATAGAGATAGGAGACAAAGTAGTATACTTTGAAAAAAATCCTATGTCAGTATGGATTCCAGGAAGAATAGTGTAAAGTTGTAAACAGCCTTGGTCATTTTTAGTTGAAGATTTAAATGGAGTAGAGTATAGAAGAATTAGGCAACATATTTTAAAAACACCAAATATTGAAATAACTGAAACACCTCATGAAATTTGTAGGACAGAAAAAGAACAAGTCACAGAAACAGAAACTGAAGTTGTAAAATAAAATAACCATTTAGGTGATCTTAAAATAAATGAAAACATTTGGAGATCCAAAAGTGGAAGGAAAATATTTCCTCAAAGGTTAACTTTTACAACCACATAAAATTTATTGTAATTTATATTTTGCGAATAGTTTAAAAATGTACATTATGAATATACATTTATATTTTAATTATACTGACATTTTACAAATTAAGAATGTAAGATTTTGGATTGCATAATATAAGTAAATAATTTCTAAGTAAGTCCATGGACCTAGGTTAAGATTATTAGTCTAAGTTGTAAAAAGCAAAATGTTGTATAATAAAGTAGTATAATTATAACTCTGTAAATATTAGTAGTAATACACATATTTGAATAAAGAGAGAGTCAGTTAAAGTTAGGCTGTCGTAAGTAAAAGACATATCGTTTACTTAAAAATATAACACGGACGAGCGTCGTGAATTCTAAAAATGATAATCGTGGATTCTGCGGACGAGCGCCGTGAAATTGTATGTAGTTCTCCTCAGGGCACCTAGCGGGGAAAAGAATATATATATCCTTATGCTCACGAATATATTTTATAATTCTTCGTGTGGTTTTTTTCTCCCAAATTTATATATATATAACAGTTTACATCCTTTGTCGTAATACCGCCGCAGGATTTAACAAATATATATATATATATATACAGTTTAATTTTTATATATATATATATATATATTTTATATTATATATATATATATATTTTATATTATATATATATATATATTTTATATTATATATATAAATATCATTATATATTTACAGATAAGATAAGATATATTTTTGTACATTATATATATATATATATATATATTTATAAATTATATGTATATATTTTTATAAATTATATATATATTTTTATATATTATATATATATATATTATTATATCTTATATATATTTTTTATATATTTTATAAATATATTTTTTAATAATATACATATAATATATATATTTTAATAATATATATATAATA
>NC_051848.1:101649732-101651338 GCF_002237135.1 Teleopsis dalmanni
AAAATCGAATTAAAGTTCGATATCAAAATTGCTTAAATATCATCCAAATCAAAAAAGTAAAAATGCAAAATGTTCACAAATATATCACAAAACACAATTTTAAAACCTCAATTAGATATTTTAATTTTATCATAAAAAATTAATAAAAAAAAAGCATTTTTTTTAGCTTACTTTACTGTAATCATTATATCCGCGCGTGCAATAACGGCCCCGCAACGGAATTAATTTTTCTTCAAAGTGAATAAAATTTCCTTTCCAAAAACCTTAAAATCATAAAAATCGTACATACAGTTTTTCCACAATTATTTTTTAAAAACTGTCCATTTTTTACCTAAAATCCAATTATTTGAAAAAAACCTCCACACTTACAGCGCCAAATGCAGGGCAAGCTCAAGGCAGGCGTGCTAGCGCCATCTAAATTTCAAGTATCAATAAGATGTTTGTATTTTTTTACGCAAGTAATGCGAATAAATGAATTACTGAATATTTAAATAGAAAAAGCGACTTTCATATTTAAAAATATTAATTAAAAAATAACTATAATATAGATCCAATTGCACGCGAAAGCCTTTAAAGATAATAAAACACACTTTCAATTGCAACATAAATCAAAAAGATTGATTTTGTCTTCACCCCAGGAAATTTAATCAAACATGCAAATTATTATTTCTTTTAAAACACATGTTTTTAAAAAAGTAAAGATGAGAAATGTTAAGATATACAATATGATGCATAATTGTAAAATATCAACAAAATATTTCAATTATATCATAGAAATTACAATAAAAATAAGGAATTTTTTTCATGGTATGCATTTATATATCGAAATAATAACTTTTATTTTCATACGGTTCTTCCTCAATTTCAATTCTTTTATTAATCCCCATTTAAATAATGTATAGAAATTCCTTTCAAAAAGTAAAATTACTAAAAATTTCGTGCATGCAGTTATTTTTTATAATCATTTTTTTTAATAAAATTTCTCATTTTTTTTACCAAAATCAATTTTTTTAAAATATAATATTATATTATTTTTTTTAATGTCACATTGCGTCTTATGTTGTGTGTTGGATATAATTATTATATGGCAGAATGGCATATAGGCGTCGAATTCTTGTATTTTAAGATAGATGTGTTATGTTTGTGTGTTTATTTGCATTTATGCCGATATAAATGATATTTAAATTAATAAATGGAATATTTTGAATAAAGCGACTTTCATATCTTAAAAATATTAAATTAATAAACTTTAATCATAAATTATAGATCCATTGCAATATCGCGATATAAAATATTCTTTTTAAAGATAATAATATTTACAATTAATTCTTTCACCAATTGCACATAATAATCAAAAAGATTGATTTTGTCTTCACCGCAGGAAATTTAATCAAACATGAAAATTATTATTTCTTTTAAAACACATGTTTTTAAAAAAGTAAAGATGAGAAATGTTAAGATATATAATATAATGCATAATTGTAAAATATCAACAAAATATTTCAATTATATCATAGAAATTTCAATAAAAATAAGGAATTTTTTTCATGGTATGCATTTATATATCCAAATAACTTTTCATGCATAAACGGCCCCTCAATCATCT
>NC_051848.1:101651438-101652640 GCF_002237135.1 Teleopsis dalmanni
AAACTCTAATATTTTGCATATTTTAACATGTGCGATCCTAAAACCATCGAATTTGTGATTTTCAATAAGTTTCTCAAAACTCTAATATTTTGCGTATTTTAACATGTGCGATCGAATTTGCGATTTTCAGCAAGTTTCTCAAAACTCTTATATTTTGCATATTTTAACATGTGCGATCGTAAAACCATCGAATTTGTGATTTTCAATAAGTTTCTCAAAACTCTAATATTTTGCATATTTTAACATGTGCGATCCTAAAACCATCGAATTTGTGATTTTCAATAAGTTTCTCAAAACTCTAATATTTTGCATATTTTAACATGTGCGATCCTAAAACCATCGAATTTGTGATTTTCAATAAGTTTCTCAAAACTCTAATATTTTGCATATTTTAACATGTGCGATCGTAAAACATTCGAATTTGTGACTTTCAATAAGTTTCTCAAAACTTATATTTTGCATATTTTAACATGTGCGATCGTAAAACAATCGAATTTGTGATTTTCAGTAAGTTTCTCAAAACTCTAATATTTTGCATATTTTAACATGTGCGATCGTAAAACCATCGAATTATTGATTTTCAATAAGTTTCTCAAAACTCTAATATTTTGCGTATTTTAACATGTGCGATCGAATTTGCGATTTTCAGTAAGTTTCTCAAAACTCTAATATTTTGCATATTTTAACATGTGCGATCGTTAAAACCATCGATTTTGTGATTTTCAATAAGTTTCTCAAAACTCTAATATTTTGCATATTTTAACATGTGCGATCGTAAAACCATCGAATTTGTGATTTTCAATAAGTTTCTAAAAACTCTAATATTTTGCATATTTTAACATGTGCGATCGTAAAACCATCGAATGTGTGACTTTAAGCAAATTTCTCAAAACTCTTATATTTTGCACATTTTAACATGTACGATCGCAAAACCATCGAATTTGTGACTTTAAGTAAATTGCTCAAAACTCATATATTTTGCATATTTTAACATGTACGATCGTAAAATCATCGAATATGTGATTTTCAATAAGTTTCTCAAAACTCTAATATTTTGCATATTTAAACTGTGCGATCGTAAAACCATCGAATTTGTGATTTTCAGTAAGTTTCTAAAAACTTTTATATATTACACATTTTAACATGTACGATCGTAAAACCATCGAATTTGTGGATTTTCAATAAGTTTCTCAAAACTCTAA
>NC_051848.1:101652740-101654012 GCF_002237135.1 Teleopsis dalmanni
TTATGCGATGACTTTAGTAAAAATATATTATAAACGTTTACATTCTGTTAAAATTTTATGAAATTTGTTAATAAAATAATTACTTATAAATAAAGGTATATGTTGTCTGCTTTTGATTTTATACCTATACTAGATCGGTTTTGATCTAGTAAAGAAAATTTTTTTTCCGTAAGCTGGCTTTGAAATGGACTTAAGATGCTTAAGCGACGGCATTAATTGTCTTAAAATGCTTACCAACACATATATAAGTTTTCCAAAACAAATCTCATAGGCCTAAGTCTGGATAGTGCGATGATTATTTCATCATACCTACATTGACCAATAACTTGCACCAGATCCAATGAAATAATAATAAAAATTATACACTATCAGGGCTTATAGAAAGAATTCCAAACACACAACGTAACAATAAATTCATACAACAATCAACTTCATATTCATATATATACGAATTTAGACTGGTGTTTTTCATTGGAACCCATTTTTCAGGTACCGTTTAAAAATGTATTGTCTTATTTTGACAGCATACAATACAGTATCAACTGTTATCATTTTATGCTGATGAGATAAAATTGTGAACTATCTCGTTGTTAGTTTTAATCAACTCAAATGGTAACCTTGCTATAAATTTGTAACTGGTTTTCATTATAATATATATTAGGTTCCCATATTCACGCTTTTAACAAGCGCAGAAAACAAGCGTTGATATTCTATCAACATCAAAATATTGGAACTAGAGTGACGTTTATGTGAATGTTTTTTGATATATTATTAAATATAGTTACTGTTAATTATAGCAAAAATATTTAAGCCCAAAACCAAATCAAAACCAAGTCAAATTTAATTATGTCCGGTTAACTACGAATTTCTATTAATACATTACTTAAATTTAACTTAGTATTATAAAATAGTAAGAATATATATATATCTTTTTGATGAAATCTATTAGAAACGCAAATGTATTAGCTAACTTGGTTAAATAAAACTTTATAATAATTTAGTGGTCAATTTAAGTGTAGAACCACAAATGGTGATGAAAGAACTACAATACATTTAAAATGGGGTATTCTCTATTCCTGGCACCCGAACTTCTTCTCTAAGTCCCTAATAATATTTATATGCGTCAAATTATTTATGTAATTTTGAGTTGGCATCAAAAATTTAAAGTTATTCAAACAGATTATGTACTTGGATTTATTACAATTAACTATAATCTTTTCAAGTTGAGACTAAATAATAAAGATACCTGACAGTTTTGTATTAGATTAAGCA
>NC_051848.1:101654112-101655889 GCF_002237135.1 Teleopsis dalmanni
ACCATCGAATTTGTGACTTTAAGCAAATTTCTCAAAACTCATATATTTTGCACATTTTAACATGTACGCTCGCAAAACCATCGAATTTGTGATTTAAGTAAATTGCTCAAAACTCTTATATTTTGCATATTTTAACATGTACGATCGTAAAACCATCGAATTTGTGATTTTCAATAAGTTTTTCAAAACTCTAATATTTTGCATATTTTAACATGTGCGATCGTAAAACTATCGAATTTGTGATTTTCAGTAAGTTTCTAAAAACTTATATTTTACACATTTTAACATATACGATCGTAAAACCATCGAATTTGTGATTTTCAATGAGTTTCTCAAAACTCTAATATTTTGCATATTTTAACATGTGCGATCGTAAAACCATCGAATTTGTGATTTTCAATAAGTTTCTCAAAACTCTAATATTTTGCATATTTTAACATATGCGATCGTAAAATCATCGAATTTGTGATTTTCAGTAAGTTTCTATAACTCTTATATTTTACACATTTTAACATTTACGATCGTGAAACCATCGAATTTGTGATTTTCAATAAGTTTCTCAAAACTCTAATATTTTGCATATTTTAACATGTACGATCGTGAAACCATCGAATTTGTGATTTTCAATAAGTTTCTCAAAACTCTAATATTTTGCATATTTTAACATGTGCGATCGTAAAACCATCGAATTTGTGATTCTCAGTAAGTTTCTAAAAACTTTTATATTTTACACATTTTAACATGTACGATCGTAAAACCATCGAATTTGTGATTTTCAATAAGTTTCTCAAAACTCTAATATTTTGCATATTTTAACATGTGCGATCGTAAAACCATCGAATTTGTGACTTTAAGAAAATTTCTCAAAACTCTTATATTTTGCACATTTTAACATGTGCGATCGTAAAACCATCGAATTTGTGATTTTCAATAAGTTTCTCAAAACTCTAATATTTTGCATATTTTAACATGTGCGATCGTAAAACCATAGAATTTGTGATTTTCAATAAGTTTCTCAAAACTCTAATATTTTACACATTTTAACATATTCGATCGTAAAACCATCGAATTTGTGATTTTCAATAAGTTTCTCAAAACTTTAATATTTTGCATATTTTAACATGTGCGATCGTAAAACCATCGAATTTGTGATTTTCATTAAGTTTCTCAAAACTCTAATATTTTGCATATTTTAACATGTGCGATCGTAAAACCATCGAATTTGTGATTTTCAATAAGTTTCTCAAAACTCTAATATTGTGCATATTTTAACATGTGCGATCATAAAACCATCGAATTTGTGATTTTCAATAAGTTTCTCAAAACTCTAATATTTTGCATATTTTAACATGTGCGATCATAAAACCATCGAATTTGTGATTTTCAATAAGTTTCTCAAAACTCTAATATTTTGCATATTTTAACATGTGCGATCGTAAAACCATCGAATCTGTGATTTTCAATAAGTTTCTAAAAACTCTAATATTTTGCATATTTTAACATGTGCGATCGTAAAACCATCGAATTTGTGATGTTCAATAAGTTTCTCAAACTCTAATATTTTGCATATTATAACATGTACGATCGTAAAACCATCGAATTTGTGATTTTCAATAAGTTTCTCAAAATTCTAATATTTTGCATATTTTAACATGTGCGATCGTAAAACCATCGAATTTGTGATTTTCAATAAGTTTCTCAAAACTCTAATATTTTGCATATTTTAACATGTGCGATCGTAAAACCATAGAATTTGTGACTTTAAGAAAATTTCTCA
>NC_051848.1:101655989-101657809 GCF_002237135.1 Teleopsis dalmanni
GATCGTAAAACCATCGAATTTGTGACTTTAAGTGAGTTTCTCAAAACTCTTATATTTGGCATATTTTAACATGTAAGATCGTAAAACCATCGAATTTGTGACTTTAAGCAAGTTTCCAAAAACTCTTATATTTGGCATATTTTAACATGTACGATCGTAAAACCATCGAATTTGTGACTTTTAGTGAGTTTCTCAAAACTCTTATATATTGCATATTTTAACACGTACGATCGTAAAACCATGGAATTTGTGACTTTAAGTGAGTTTCTCAAAACTCTTATATTTTGCGCATATTTTGACATGTAAGATCGTAAAGCCATCGAATTTGTGACTTTAAGTGAGTTTCTCAAAACTCTTATATTTTGCATATTTTAACATGTACGATCGTAAAACCATCGAATTTGTGACTTTAAGCAAGTTTGTAAAAACTCTTATATTTCGCATATTTTAACATGTAAGATCGTAAAACCATCGAACTTGTGACTTTAAGTGAGTTTCTCAAAACTCTTATATTTTGCATATTTTAACATGTAAGATTGTAAAACCATCGAATTTGTGACTTTAAGCAAGTTTCTAAAAACCCTTATAATTGGCATATTTTGACATGTAAGATCGTGAAACCATCGATTTTGTGACTTTAAGTGAGTTTCTCAAAACTCTTATATTTTGCATATTTTAACATGTACGATCGTAAAACCATCGAAGTTGTGATTTTCAATAAGTTTCTCAAAACTCTAATATTTTGCATATTTTAACATGTGCGATCGTAAAACCATCGAATTTGTGATTTTCAATAAGTTTCTCAAAACTCTAATATTTTGCATATTTTAACATGTGCGATCGTAAAACCATCGAATTTGTGATTTTCAATAAGTTTCTCAAAACTAATATTTTACACATTTTAACATGTACGTCGTGAAACATCGAATTTGTGATTTTCAATAAGTTTCTCAAAACTCTTATATTTTGCATATTTTAACATGTGCGATCGTATAACCATCGAATTTGTGATTTTCAGTAAGTTTCTCAAAACTCTTATATTTTGCATATTTTAACATGTACGATCGTAAAACCATCGAATTTGTGATTTTCAATAAGTTTCTCAAAACTCCTATATTTTGCATATTTTAACATGTACGATCGTAAAACCACCGAATTTGTGATTTTCAACAAGTTTCTCAAAACTCTAGTATGTTGCACATTTTAACATGTACGATCGTAAAACCATGGAATATGTGACTTTAAGCAAGTTTCTCATAACTCTTATATTTTGCATATTTTAACATGTACGATCGTAAAACCATCGAATTTGTGATTTTCAGTAGGTTTCTCAAAACTCTTATATTTTGCATATTTTAACATGTGCGATCGTAAAACCATCAAATTTGTGATTTTCAATAAGTTTCTCAAAACTATTATATTTTGCATATTTTAACATGTACGATCGTAAAACCATCGAATTTCCGATTTTCAGTAAGTTTCTCAAAACTCTTATATTTTACACATTTTAACATGTACGATCGTAAAACCACCGAATTTGTGATTTTCAACAAGTTTCTCAAAACTATTATATTTTGCATATTTTAACATGTGCGATCGTAAAACCATCGAATTTGTGATTTTCAGTAAGATTCTCAAAACTCTTATATTTTGCATATTTTAACATGTACGATCGTGAAACCATCGAATTTGTGATTTTCAATAAGTTTCTCAAAACTCTTATATTTTGCATATTTTAACATGTGCGATCGTAAAACCATCGAATTTGTGATTTTCAATAAGTTTCTCAAAACTCTTATATTTTGCATATTTTAACATGT
>NC_051848.1:101657909-101659354 GCF_002237135.1 Teleopsis dalmanni
ATACAGATTTGTTTTGTAATTTTAAAATTTTAAAATTTTGCAATTTTGTTAGAAGTTAGCAGTTAGCAGTTAGCAGTTAGCAGCTAACAGCTAGGACATAATTTTAAAATCTGATCAAACTAACTACAAATCAAATTTATAAATTTATGCATTCATATGAAATTCATATCAAATGTCGATTTCATTGTATTTCATTGTATTTCATTGTATTTGATTGTTTCAAACAATTAAAAGATAGAAAGGCTATATTGGGTGTATATATATATATTAGTAGGAAAGTAGGAAAGTAGGAAAGCAGGAAAGCAGGAAATAATAAATAGCTACTGTTGAGAGTCAAACATGTTTTGCAATATAAATCATTAAATGATGAATAGAATTTATTATAATTGTAATTATTTTATTTTTAATATTATTTATATTTTTAAAGTTCTGCAAAACGCTTGTCGTAATGTACATTGTAAAGTGGACCGGACCGGACCGGACCATCTGTTTTATCATTTGGAAACTCATTTGGAAATTATTTCTACCATCCTTAAATTAGTTTATAACAAAACAAAAGTTAAAAGTATAAATAAGTCTTCTAACTACAGATTTGTTTTGTAATTTCACAATTTTATAATTTTGAATTTTGTTAGAAGTTAGCAGTTAGCAGTTAGCAGTTAGCAGCTAACAGCTAGGACATAATTTTAAAATCTGATCAAACTAACTACAAATCAAATTTTTAAATTTATGCATTCATATGAAATTGATATCAAATGTCGATTTCATTATATTTCATTGTATTTGATTGTTTCAAACAATTAAAAGATAGAAAGGCTAAATTGGGTGTATATATATATATATTAGTAGGAAAGTAGGAAAGCAGAAAATAATAAATAGCCAACGTTGAGAGTCAAAGCCTGTTTTGGAACATAAATATTAATGATGATAGAATATTATATTGTAATTATTTTTTTTAATATTATTTTATTTTTAAAGTTTGCAAACGCTTGTCGTAATGTATGTAAAGTGGACGGAAGCTGGACCGCCATCTGTTTTTTATTTGGAAACTCTTTTGGAAATATTTTACTCCTTAAATTGTTTATACAAACAGAACAAAGTTAAAATATAAATAAGTCTTTCTAACTACAGATTTGTTTTGAATTTTAAAATTTTAAAATTTTGCAATTTTGTTAGCAGTTAGCAGTTAGCAGTTAGCAGTTAGCAGCTAACAGCTAACAGCTAGGACATAATTTTAAAATCTGATCAAACTAACTACAAATCAAATTTATAAATTTATGCATTCATATGAAATTGATATCAAATGTCGATTTCATTGTATTTCATTGTATTTGATTGTTTCAAACAAAAGATAGAAAGGCTATATTGGGTGTATATATATATATTAGTAGGAAAGTAGGAAAGTAGGAAAGTAGGAAAGCAGGAAATAATAAATAGCTACTGTT
>NC_051848.1:101659454-101661428 GCF_002237135.1 Teleopsis dalmanni
CTCTTATATTTTGCATATTTACCATGTAAATCGTCAAACCATCCAATTTGTGACTTTAAGTGAGTTTCTCAAAACTCTTATATTTTGCATATTTTACCATGTAAGATCGTAAAACCATCGAATTTGTGACTTTAAGTGAGTTTCTGAAAACTCTTATATTTTGCATATTTTACCATGTAAGATCGTCAAACCATCGAACTTGTGACTTTAAGTGAATTTCTCAAAACTCTTATATTTTGCATATTGTAACATGTACGATCGTAAAACCATCGAATTTGTGACTTTCAGCAAGTTTCTGAAAACTCATATATTTCGCATATTTTAACATGTACGATCGTAAAACCATCGAATTTGTGACTTTAAGTGAGTTTCTCAAAACTCTTATATTTTGCATAAAAATGTAAGATCGTAAAACCATCGAATTTGTGACTTTAAGCAAGTTTCTAAAAACCCTTATAATTGGCATATTTTGACATGTAAGATCGTGAAACCATCGAATTTGTGACTTTAAGTGAGTTTCTCAAAACTCTTACATATTGCATATTTTAACATGTACGATCGTAAAACCATCGAATTTGTGACTTTTAGTGAATTTCTCAAAACTCTTATATACTGCATATTTTAACATGTAAGATCGTAAAACCATCCAATTTGTGACTTTAAGTGAGTTTCTCAAAACTCTTATATTTTGCATATTTTACCATGTAAGATCGTAAAACCATCGAATTTGTGACTTTAAGTGAGTTTCTGAAAACTCTTATATTTTGCATATTTTACCATGTAAGATCGTCAAACCATCGAACTTGTGACTTTAAGTGAATTTCTCAAAACTCTTATATTTTGCATATTGTAACATGTACGATCGTAAAACCATCGAATTTGTGACTTTCAGCAAGTTTCTGAAAACTCATATATTTCGCATATTTTAACATGTACGATCGTAAAACCATCGAATTTGTGACTTTAAGTGAGTTTCTCAAAACTCTTATATTTTGCATAAAAATGTAAGATCGTAAAACCATCGAATTTGTGACTTTAAGCAAGTTTCTAAAAACCCTTATAATTGGCATATTTTGACATGTAAGATCGTGAAACCATCGAATTTGTGACTTTAAGTGAGTTTCTCAAAACTCTTACATATTGCATATTTTAACATGTACGATCGTAAAACCATCGAATTTGTGACTTTTAGTGAATTTCTCAAAACTCTTATATACTGCATATTTTAACATGTAAGATCGTAAAACCATCGAATTTGTGACTTTAAGTGAGTTTCTCAAAACTCTTATATTTTGCATATTTTAACATGTACGATCGTAAAACCATCGAATTTGTGACTTTAAGTGAGTTTCTCAAAACTCTTATATTTTGCATATTTTAACATGTAAGATCGTAAAACCATCGAATTTGTGAACTTTAAAGCAATTTCTAAAACCCTTCAATAAAATTGGCATATTTGACATGTAAGATCGTGAAACCATCGAATTTGTGACTGTAAGTGAGTTTCTCAAAACTCTTATATTTTGTTGCATATTTTGACATGTAAGATCGTAAAACCATCGAATTTGTGACTTTAAGTGAGTTTCTCAAAACTCTTATATTTTGCATATTTTAACATGTAAGATCGTAAAACCATAGAACTTGTGACTTTAAGTGAATTTCTCAAAACTCTTATATTTTGCATATTGTAACATGTAAGATCGAAAACCATCGAATTTGTGACTTTAAGTGAGTTTCTCAAAACTCTTATATTTCGCATATTTTAACATGTAAGATCGTAAAACCATCGAATTTGTGACTTTAAGTGAATTTCTCAAAACTCTTATATTTTGCATATTGTAACATGTAAGATCGTAAAACCATCGAATTTGTGACTTTCAGCAAGTTTCTGAAAACTCATATATTTCGCATATTTTAACATGTACGATCGTAAAACCATCGAATTTGTGACTTTAAGTGAGTTTCTCAAAACTC
>NC_051848.1:101661528-101663066 GCF_002237135.1 Teleopsis dalmanni
AAAGTCACAAATTCGATGGTTTTGCGAGCGTACATGTTAAAATTTGCAAAATATAAGAGTTTTGAGCAATTTACTTAAAGTCACAAATTCGATGGTTTTGCGAGCGTACATGTTAAAATGTGCAAAATATAAGAATTTTGAGAAATTTGCTTAAAGTCACAAATTCGATGGTTTTACGATCGCACATGTTAAAATATGCAAAATATTAGATTTGAGAAACTTATTGAAAATCACAAATTCGATGGTTTTACGATCGCACATGTTAAAATATGCAAAATATTAGAGTTTTGAGAAACTTATTGAAAATCACAAATTCGATGGTTTTACGATCGCACATGTTAAAATATGCAAAATATTAGAGTTTTGAGAAACTTATTGAAAATCACAAATTCGATGGTTTTACGATCGAACATGTTAAAATATGCAAAATATTAGAGTTTTGAGAAACTTATTGAAAATCACAAATTCGATGGTTTTACGATCGCACATGTTAAAATATGCAAAATATTAGAGTTTTGAGAAACATTGAAAATCACAAATTCGATGGTTTTACGATCGCACATGTTAAAATATGCAAAATATTAGAGTTTTGAGAAACTTATTGAAAATCACAAATTCGATGGTTCTACGATCGCACATGTTAAAATATGCAAAATATTAGAGTTTTGAGAAACTTAATGAAAATCACAAATTCGATGGTTTTACGATCGCACATGTTAAAATATGCAAAATATTAAAGCTTTGAGAAACTTAATGAAAATCACAAATTCGATGGTTTCACGATCGAATATGTTAAAATGTGTAAAATATTAGAGTTTTGAGAAACTTATTGAAAATCACAAATTCGATGGTTTTACGATCGAACATGTTAAAATATGCAAAATATTAGAGTTTTGAGAAACTTATTGAAAATCACAAATTCGATGGTTTAACGATCGCACATGTTAAAATATGCAAAATATTAGAGTTTTGAGAAACTTATTGAAAATCACAAATTCGATGGTTTTACGATCGCACATGTTAAAATGTGTAAAATTAGAGTTTTTGAAACTTACTGAAAATCACAAATTCGATGGTTTTACGATCGCACATGTTAAAATATGCAAAATATTAGAGTTTTGAGAAACTTATTGAAAATCACAAATTCGATGGTTTTACGATCGCACATGTTAAAATATGCAAAATATTAGAGTTTTGAGAAACTTATTGAAAATCACAAATTCGATGGTTTTATGATCGCACATGTTAAAATATGCAAAATATTAGAGTTTTGAGAAACTTATTGAAAATCACAAATTCGATGGTTTTATGATCGCACATGTTAAAATATGCACAATATTAGAGTTTTGAGAAACTTATTGAAAATCACAAATTCGATGGTTTTACGATCGCACATGTTAAAATATGCAAAATATTAGAGTTTTGAGAAACTTAATGAAAATCACAAATTCGATGGTTTTACGATCGCACATGTTAAAATATGCAAAATATTAAAGTTTTGAGAAACTTATTGAAAATCACAAATTCGATGGTTTTAC
>NC_051848.1:101663166-101665092 GCF_002237135.1 Teleopsis dalmanni
TTTAACATGTGCGATCGTAAAACCATCGAATTTGTGATTTTCAGTAAGTTTCTCAAAACTTTTACATTGTACACATTTTAACATGTACGATCGTGAAACCATCGAATATGTGATTTTTAATAAGTTTCTCAAAACTCTAATATTTTGCATATTTTAACATGTGCGATCGTAAAACTATCGAATTTGTGATTTTCAGTAAGTTTCTCAAAACTCTAATATTTTGCATATTTTAACATGCACGATCGTAAAACCATCGAATTTGTGATTTTCAGTAAGTTTCTAAAAACTCTAATATTTTGCATAGTTTAACATGTACGATCGTAAAACCATCGAATTTGTGATTTTCAATAAGTTTCTCAAAACTCTAATATTTTGCATATTTTAACATGTGCGATCGAATTTGCGATTTTCAATAAGTTTCTCAAAACTCTAATATTTTGCATATTTTAACATGTGCGATCGTAAAACCATCGAATTAGTAATTTTCAGTAAATTTCAAAAACTAAAATTTTACACATTTTAACATGTACGATCGTAAAACCATCGAATTTGTGATTTTCAGTAAGTTTCTAAAAACTAATATTTTGCGCATTTTAACATGTGCGATCGAATTTGCGATTTTCAATAAGTTTCTCAAAACTTATATTTTGCATATTTTAACATGCGCGATCGTAAAACCATCGAATTTGTGATTTTCAATAAGTTTCTCAAAACTATAATATTTTGCATATTTTAACATGTGCGATCCTAAAACCATCGAATTTGTGATTTTCAATAAGTTTCTCAAAACTCTAATATTTTGCATATTTTAACATGTGCGATACTAAAACCATCGAATTTGTGATTTTCAATAAGTTTCTCAAAACTCTAATATTTTGCATATTTTAACATGTGCGATCGTAAAACATTCGAATTTGTGACTTTCAATAAGTTTCTCAAAACTTATATTTTGCATATTTTAACATGTGCGATCGTAAAACAATCGAATTTGTGATTTTCAGTAAGTTTCTCAAAACTCTAATATTTTGCATATTTTAACATGTGCGATCGTAAAACCATCGAATTAGTGATTTTCAATAAGTTTCTCAAAACTCTAATATTTTGCATATTTTAACATGTGCGATCGTATAACCATCGAATTTGTGATTTTCAGTAAGTTTCTCAAAACTCTTATATTTTGCATATTTTAACATGTACGATCGTAAAACCATCGAATTTGTGATTTTCAATAAGTTTCTCAAAACTCCTATATTTTGCATATTTTAACATGTACGATCGTAAAACCACCGAATTTGTGATTTTCAACAAGTTTCTCAAAACTCTAGTATGTTGCACATTTTAACATGTACGATCGTAAAACCATGGAATATGTGACTTTAAGCAAGTTTCTCATAACTCTTATATTTTGCATATTTTAACATGTACGATCGTAAAACCATCGAATTTGTGATTTTCAGTAGGTTTCTCAAAACTCTTATATTTTGCATATTTTAACATGTGCGATCGTAAAACCATCAAATTTGTGATTTTCAATAAGTTTCTCAAAACTATTATATTTTGCATATTTTAACATGTACGATCGTAAAACCATCGAATTTCCGATTTTCAGTAAGTTTCTCAAAACTCTTATATTTTACACATTTTAACATGTACGATCGTAAAACCACCGAATTTGTGATTTTCAACAAGTTTCTCAAAACTATTATATTTTGCATATTTTAACATGTGCGATCGTAAAACCATCGAATTTGTGATTTTCAGTAAGATTCTCAAAACTCTTATATTTTGCATATTTTAACATGTACGATCGTGAAACCATCGAATTTGTGATTTTCAATAAGTTTCTCAAAACTCTTATATTTTGCATATTTTAACATGTGCGATCGTAAAACCATCGAATTTGTGATTTTCAATAAGTTTCTCAAA